>NC_060888.1:22374268-22396768 GCF_014805685.1 Silurus meridionalis | reverse complement strand
CGAATCAACCCAAGTGTTTAACAATCTGAGTAAACCTGCATACATCAGCGTCAAACGAGTGCGGGGGATTTCTGCGGTTTTTCATGTGAACAGATCCAACTTTGATGCACAAGCTGTTTGGGATCATCACTTTCTATTAGTGCAGCAAAAAAAGAGGAAAAATAACTTCCACTTTTTTTAGGGTTACAGCAGGAGTTTGCAAAAAAAGGGTGGTGAATACGTATGCAATGACAAGGCTATCTGTAACACACACACACACACACACACACACACACACACACTTCAGTAATATAACGGGTTTTTGTGTAAGTACATAATGTTTAAATCCATCAGTTCCAGATGTTAACTCTACATCATAGTGATAGGGTTCAAAGGGAATGAATACTTGTGTATGACATTGTTAACTGTACACTTTAAAGAAGGGATGAAGAATAAACAAGGTAAGAAAGAAACAAGTGGCAGACTATTAGGGCCAACAAGGCCTTTGCTTCTGGTCTAAACTCAGGATCACTGACTTACGTTTTAATTCATTTTTGTCCATAAATATGTATTAAATTATTCAAAATAGTCTATTCTCTTAATTTCCTCCGGCTTCTATTAGATGTGCTGCTGCTGCTGCTGCACCGCTGAATGTAAGTTACAAGTTGAGTTTTCATCCAATCAGTTTTCAGCCATCACATCACTCATCACATCAGCAGAAATGACCCATGTGGGCTCTTGTTAGATTTCATAGATTCAAATCTATGCTGCTTGAAGACCACAATTTGGCCACTCCAATGCCCCCCGAGAAGGCGTCCAATCATGTTTGCATGTTCACGTCTATTGATTGTATGGTCAGAGAGCACACTGGTCAGATCTCGCAAACCGCACCTGTAGCAAACTGCACAAGCCTAAATATATTTGTGCATTTAATATCTGTTCTTTCATTCAAGGGAACTGTATGCCTTAAACCTGTGAACATTGTAGACATCCTATAGCTTACAATCCATGCTGCTTGAAGCTGTTGCTTTAACCAATCAGATTGTGAGTTGACCTCACTGGGGCCATCTTGGTGTCCAATAACGTCTGGAATTTCACACTGTAATCGGATGATTAGAGAGATCACTGGTAGCAAACTTGTAGCAAAACATGCTCAAAAAAACAGCTCATTTCACAATGGCTGGCCGAGGACATTTACAAGATGGACTTTTTAAGAAAAGCTGGACATGGTGAGGAAAGGTCAGCCAAGACAGCTCCATACAGTTTGCCTTCAAATCCCCCGGAGAACCGTAGAACAGAAACAATTGCACAACAATGCATAGAAAACCCTGGGGTCATTTTATACGATTAATATTGATGCTTCTGCTAGAGATAACATATGCAGTTGTGGCTGCAGTAAAAGGAGATTTTGAAATTTTGTTCAGTGGGTTTCTTGCTTTAGTAATGGCATTCATTCACACTGTATGAGATACCTGTCTGTGATGCAGCGCTCTGTATCTGTATAATATTGATGGTTTCTATAGCCACAGAGTGATAATGATGGTATTAAGAGGTGGACTGCTTCCGGTAGTACACCACTGAAAGCCTAGGTGTAAAATGCAACAAAAAATACAAAGGTAAGCATAGATGGATGGATGGATGGATGGATGGATGGATGGATGGATGGATGGATGGATGGATAGTAAAATTAATCAAATAAGCATAACAATTAAAAAAGTATGAAACATATAAGTGAAAGAAAGAAAAGATCAAAAGACACTTGAACTGTGAATTGTCCAGGCCACTGGATATAATGGAGGTATAAAGGATAGAGAAAAAATTAAGGATTAAAAGAAAGTTAAAAAAAAAAATGGGTGGCGTTTAAGTAGAACATTAAGCAATTCCCAGCACCGTATTTACACTTTGAACATTTGAACATTCTCCATGACGCTTTATCTTTTGTGGTGGATCCAGGCGTGTAGCAGGAATACGCCCTGGAAAGATTGTCAATCACAGTGCATCATTTGCACACTCATTCAAGCCTCAGGGGAATTTATCTTCGACAATTTCCCTTGCATGTTTACTGACATGATTTGATACAGGTAGAGTGAAAAAGGGAAACCCAGAGGAAACTCACACAGACATGGGTCTTGGAACCCGGGACCTATGAGGCACCAGCACTGTACACTGCACCACCATGCTAGCCTCATTCTATCCATAAACACATATAAACAAATTACCCTGTCAGGTATATAATGCATTAAAAAAAACTAATTTGAGATCAGACCAACCAAGTCATTAATATCTGAAATATTATGGGAAGCAAATTATATATAATTGCATCCTACATTCATAAAACCTGACTTCAAATCCCAAGTCATCTCAAAGCAGAAACTAAAACAGCAGAAAAAAAAAATGCATTCAAAATAATTTGACTATCAAATGGACTGTCATTCACCAAATGCATCAAACACATTAATGAGAAGCACCCCAGCAGATTTCTGGCTTTGAGACTAAATGATCTGAGATGAAATTATAATGAGGGACTCGGGTGGTGTGCTTCGTGCCGGTCCCGAAAAAGTGAACGGTATATTTAAACTCCCTGAAGTGCAGGCAAATTATTCAGTTATTCACCCAAATACATTATTCTAATTCAGTAGCTACAGGAAAGCTATGTAGTAACAAGCAGGTAATTTCTAGCTATAAGTGGTATAAATAGTCGCTTATGGACTCTGAGACACCGGGGCGGCCTATGAGAAGGCAGGAGAATAGCATGTTTAATAAAGAAAGCAAATATTCAGGAGCAGCCATGGTTAGGGGATCTAACTCTGAATGCACCAGTGGGTTTTAACATTTGAACTGAAGTAATTGTGATTTTTATTATGAAGGACAGGGTTGTCTATCTTTGGTAGTTTTCCTTGTTATTTTTGTGTTTTATGTGTTCTCCAGTTTCTACACACCTCCCAAAAACACTCGGGTAGGTCAATACATTAAGTAAAATTTTCCCTTGATGTACAGTGAGTGGGTGTGTACAGTGCTCTGTGTCCCCGTCCAGGTTATAACTGATAGTTATAGTTTATTTATATACTTGCATGTATATATCTATAAAGGGAAATACCGCATTTAGTGCTCATGCTATTGACAAATCTCACCGATGATTACAAATTTTTTGTGATGAAAATTCAAAAATCAGTCAAGTCCTGATTAAGATATTATTCGCAACCTTCTTAATGACATAAACTACTGATTCGCAACATAGTTTGTTCCAGTGATATGCATGAAGTGATAGGTATGAAATGATATCACTTTATCAAAGGTATTACATTTGTTATTGTGCTCGGATTATTATTGTCTTATTTGCAGTGGTGGACGATTGACACAAACCATGTATTTACATTAAAGTAGATACACACTAGGTAAAATATTATTCCAATAAAAGTAAAATTGCCTTCTTTAAACGTTCACTTGAGTAAAATTACTACCTTTAAATGTACTTAAGTATTGAAAGTACTGTACTATGATTTATTATAGCTGTTGTCTCATAATAATTTTTGTCACAAGACTCTTGCTTAAGTAACTCAATTAAGTAAAAAGACTCTACTTAGCGCACCAATCTATAAATAAAATGATATTAATTATTCACACCCTGATTGATATCTATTAAAATGATCCTGAACCTTCTTTCAACTACTTAAAAAAAGATTGTGCCAATGAGGACTGAGAGTCAGGAGATTCCTCTAAAAATGTTCTGCTTGCAGTTGAACTGACTGAACTGTATGTTAAAGTTAAGTAGATAGCAAGTGGCATTTAAAACAAAGTGCGCGCTCGACCCTGATTGGTGGTTCGACCAGTGGAGTTTTTATGCACTCATCAATAAAAAGGAATGACTGATTTCACCATTGTAGTGAAATGTAGTAAAGTTAAAGTAAAAGTCTCCCCTAATGGAAATTCTTCAGTAAAGTACAAAATACGTGAAAAAGTTACTTTGTTACTGTCTACCACTGCCAATTTGTCAGGTAATATTAAAACCCCTAACGCCCCTAAAAATAGACAGCTATAAATAATTAATAAATAAAGACAGTTTGCAGTTACAGTTTGTGTTTTGTGAATGGAACTTGAAGGAATAAAAATCTTTATAGATGCCATAAATAAACAGAGTATGATTGTTTTATTGCCTGGCTGCACTCCGATTGTCAACATCATGCAAGTTTCTTGATATTTGCAGTAAAAGTTTACCACTATCTCTACTTTAGTGGTAAAATGAATTTGCCAATACGGTGCATTTGAGCTCAGCGGAGACAAACCACACAGGGTGCCCATTGTTACCTCTCGTTTTTGTCCTTTCCCCAAAGCCATTAGATCAAGCACTGCAATAGGATACCTCCTCAAATCACTCAAAACCTTAGGCATCATTGTTCCCTTTTTAAGGTTGACATCTTGTTGCACTTATCAAAGAGATCATCCTTTATCTCTCAGTGGCCTAAAATATTCAACATCTTCAGAGGCAGAAGTGGATATAAAATTACTAAGACAAAGTGCATTCTAATGCCCTTGACGGATCCCGTAAGCATGCCTACATAATTCCTGTTAGCACTGATTTATCCAAGAATACAGATAAAACTCTCAGTCCAGTCATTCTTTCTACACTCCAGTGGTTCTCTTTAGAGAAAGTGAATGCATTTCTAAGTTTCAAAACCTTTTTTTTTATTATTTCATTCTCCACTTTCTCTTAACACAAGGTTTGTCAGAGATTTTTGTTTAAATCTGTCCAGAATAAGAAAACAAAGTGAGGACTTTCCAAAAACAGACATACAAATAAGGATTTTTGTTGTTGTTCAGATTTGGGAGGAATTAAATCTTTTGGAGGCTTGTGGGGATTTTTTTATTTAAATTAGAGGAACAAAAATCCAATGCAATGCTAACAAGCTTATTTAATATGACAAGATATCAGTAAATTCCTAGGCTTAGGTGGCGTCTCTTGTTCTCAAATGATCAAGAACCGGTGAGAACAAACTATAGTGTACACAATCTCCTCCTCAACAGCTATAATAATAGCAGCAAAACAAGCCATCCAGTTGTTTCATTTTCTCCCGAGACATTGATGCTTTCTGTGTTTAAGACTGAGATGTGCATTGTGTGCTTGCAGGCTGTTGTGGGACACAGCGAACAACTGTCACACTCTAATGAACTGTTTGAAGTTCAGAGGCACATGTGGAGCTGTTTCTTTGATTTGCATTGAATGACTCACACACACACACACACACACACACACACACACACACACACACACACACTGTGATATGGGAAAGAGTATTTATGATTCTAACCAACCTAGGATTGAAAATGGAAAGGCATTTACATTTACTTAATTTGACACTCTTAATCCACAGAGACTTATTGATCTCACGAATATAACTGAGCAATCGAGGGTTAAGGGCCTTGCTCAGGGCCCCAGCAGTGGTTGCCTCTTGGTGCTGGGAACTGAACTCCAATCCGATATCCAATATCCAAAATACTATTTTTCCACTTCTATAGTATTTTTTAACATTGGTAACAGCTGCCATTAGGAAAAATTATAAAAGAAACATACAATACACTTTCTATAATATATTTAGCACAAGAGGAAACAATGTCTACATTGTGTGAGTTATGAAAACAGATTCACATACACATTCCACAACTACTGAAAGCCTGTGTGCTGGAACTGGGAGACCCTCTACAGCGCATCTTTAACCTAAACCTGGAAGAGGAGAGGATCCCTCCAATGTGAAAAACATCCTGCAGCATCCCAGTTCTAAACAAACCACACCCTGGAGAGTTGAATGACTTCAGGCTAGTCGCTTCGATGTCTCACGTAATGAACACCATGAAGCGGGTGCTGCAACACCACATGAGGCCACAGGTCCGCCATGCCCTTCACCCTCTATAGTTTGCATACCAGGAAAAGACCATTATCTACATGTTACACTAAACCCTATCTCACTTAGACAGTGACAGCGAGACTATGAGAATTACATTTTTGGACCACTCTATCACTTTCAACACTATCCAGCTGCTGATCCTCAGAGATAAACTAGCAAAGATGGGAGTTATAGACTATTTATCTACTGTTGCAAAATTTTGGGATCAACATTTGGATTAGTATGAAATTTCATAAGACATCTTTAAATGTGTAAAAAAATCACTCATGACAACATGATTTTGCATGTTCTGTGGGCTTCCTCAGGGTTCTCTGGTTTCCTCCAACCATCAAAAACAAAAAAGGTAAATTGTGCTTAGGTGTAAAAGAGGGTGTGAATGTGCATGTGTGAGCTTTTTACCATCAAATAGACTGTGTATCCCATCCAGGCTGAATTCTCCTGCCTTGCCCTCAGTGTTTCTGAGAGAGCTTCTGGATCCACCATGACCCGGACCAATTTAAAGCGCAGTTTGAAGGAAAATGACACTAAAACAACTCTTGTATTTATTTCCAGTAACTAGGTCTTATGTCTATCTGCTATACAAATCACTGTGCAAGTATATACAATCTGAAGCTATTGTTTTTGCTGTTTGCAGAAAATTCAACGATTTTATTTGACATAATCAGAAAAAATAAAAAAATGAAAAGTTGAAAGTTAAGGCAGGAGCAAAATAATGGCATATTGATTGATTTTTAAGATTTATACACTTGCACTGTCCCTTGAGTGCTTACATTGGTTTTCTGTTGACACAAAGACTGGGAGTCATTGAGCCTGGATTTTTTTGAGTTTTCCTTGGTTAATTTCTTTGTTTATGAGCTGCATAATGCATTATTATTATTATTATTAATATTATTATTATTATTATTATTATTATTATTATTATTATTATATTTATTATAATATTGGCACAATTACATATAATAAAACTGCAGTATAATAACTACTATTACAAGAATAAACTACTTATTACAAGCATTCTGTAGGTTACAGGATAAAAAATACAATAAAAAAAAGTGAGAGCTGCCCCTGGACTTTTCTTCTGTGTCTGTTTTTCATCAAACTGAGGTATAAAGTGTGCACAGTGCCCAAACTGCTGTTTTACCAAATGAAAATATTGTGAATATAGACAAATGTAGCTTATGTATATATATATATATATATATATATATATATATATATATATATATATATATATATATATATATTTTTTTTTTATAAAATGGAGGCAAATATTTGTTATTAAACTTATTGAAAAAATCTGTTTGTAATTACATACACACAGCCAATATATTTTCACTTGGTAAAACCATTTAACATGTAGTGCATGGAATTTTAATAATTTTTAACGTGTGATGGTCATGTGACTTTTGGTTAAGCCTTTTTAACTTGGTGAAACTGGTGAAAAACTAAACATCGGCCACTTGCCTAAATAATGATATTTTAAGGTAAGAGAAACATTGTGTTAATTTTGACCAAAATATAATGTTATCTCTGCATTTTTGTTAATGATCTTGTACAATTCTAAGGGCTAAAAACAAATCTAGTGTGAAACAAATGAATGCAAAGAAAGCCGGCGCTCAGTGAGCAGGGACATAAACATAGATCTGCTTTGCTGAGAGGCTTTCTTTGGGAGAGAGAAATGAAAAAATGGAGCATCACAAAAAAATGGAGCATTTGTTGTGCAGCGAACAAAACATGATGCTCTGCTGGAGGTCTGCGTCTCACACTGCTGTATACGAGCACGAGTGTTTTGTTGAGGACATCGCAGTAGACCCTTTCACTGATCACAACATCCTGGGCCTTAACAAATCTTACACAGCACATTAACACACTCTCACTGAAATTTTTGTGTCTAGTTTTTTTTTTTTATTTAAAATTTTTGATTTCTTGACTAGCACTCAGGAGGCTTTGTTATAACTGCTAATGTCGAGACGTCAGCCGAGATAAATCTTTTTATGTGACACAGATATCGACATATTTTACTGGTTACTATATTTGTGTTTATATCAGAGGTCTCAAAAGGGCCATTTGTTAGGATCTATTCCCCAGGTTTATCTCTCAGGGTGACTCAGCCTCAGGCATACGTGACAGCCCTCATCAGAGACTTGATCTCCCATGCTGCTCACACACCTCACCCCCTCTTGTGAGCCCACCACATGAACATAAGTAACTTCTCAATACAAAAGAAAGGAAACCACGTGTTGGTTAAATTAGTTGTGTTGTTTAAACTACAGTAGTGTGTGTAGATTCATCAATAGTTTTCCATGTTTTCATATAAAGACAACAAGATAATCTATACACTGCCTGAAGCTTTAGCGCTAACCCCCCACACCTCCCTAAAGAAATGCAATTTCGTAATCAATGTTTGTGTAGCTGGTTCATTTAAAAGTTACATCCACATGAATGCCAGGTGACAAGATTTCCCAGCAGATCATTGCCCAGAGCAAAACACTGCCTCCACCAGCTTACCTTCTTGATCAGCATGGCTATTCTGACAACTCAGCAGCTATAAGCTGCAATCTCTTGTGTGTTTTGACTCGTTTCTGTCAGAGCCAACATTTTATTTTAGCTCTTTTTTACTGCTACAGTAGATGTTCTCTGGGATTAGACCAGACCAGCATACCTTCACTTTCCATACACATCAGTGAGTCTTGGGTGCTCATGAGTCTATAGTTCATTTAGTGTCTTTTTTCTGGACTACTTTTGTTAATCCAAGAACCCCCCACAAGCCCTGTCATTTTGGAGGTGCTCTGACCCAGTCTGCTAGCCATCACATACATGTACTGGCTCTTCTCAAAGTCTCTCGGATATTATGCTTCCCCATTTTCCCTGCTTCCAGCGTATCAAATTGGAAGACTGACTGGTCACTTGCTGCTTAATATATTATCAAACCCCATGAAAGGTGCCTATGTAACAAGATATTTAATTATATTCCCTTCTCCTCTCAGAGATTTTAGTGTTATGGCCAATCTGCCTCATTGGCTCAGTAAAGACATTTACAATTAATTTCCAAAGATTTCTTCCCAGAAAAAATGTAATGCTACATGCATTTTTGTATTAAAAAAATTAAGTTATGTAATAGACCATTTTCAGACATAGAACATAAGGTTTACCTGTTAAAACAGAAGCAAACGTGACAGCTGGAATCTCCAGAAGAACTGTCAGAGATTCTCCAAGATTAGATGTTTAGAAAGATGTACCGGCCAATTTTTTTTTTTATAAAACCAGACAAATATGTACCTAAGATTACTGATGCATTTTTAACAAGTGAAGGCTTGCAACCACAAACATTGACTTGGATTTGTTTATTATAGTTTACTTCATCCTCTTGTAAACATTGCCTTGTTTTTGAAGGCATCTTTGCTTTCAGCATTTCCTTGCAAGATTTTTGCTCAGTGCTGTAGATATTTTTAATTGAAGAACAAAGAAAATAAATATTACAAACAGAATAAGGATTTGAAAATCAATCAGTGTTCATATTTTATGGTCAAATATTGTTTATGATTATAGAGTATAAACAAATGATACAGAAATAAAATGCATTGATTCTAGTGCTTTTGATTTAATGCAGAAAATATGGCTCCTGGTCAGACTGCCTGATGCATACTTATTGTGCAAAACTGATAAACACCTGGGAGAAAATGCAAAACATGGAGCAGACAACCTGTGCGTGTGTGTGTGTGTGTGTGTGTGTGTGTGTGTGTGTGTGTGTGTGTAAGTAAATGTAAATATGGAGGCCTGTGGAATATTGCATAGCATGGAGGCATATGTTGCTATCAAGGACGCCACTGTGGATTACTGATGGAGTAAGTGAGGACTATTCTGAATGTGCCACATAAAGCTGCAGGAAATTCATATTTCTGTCAGATATACATCAGCAATTTCTTCTAATATTAATGTAAATCATATCCGTGACCAGATGATAGTGAAATTCCACAGTAAAGCAAACTCCCGATCAAACCAGTGACCCTGGAGCTGTGAAGCGCCAATGCTACTTGCTGTGCCAATGTACTCTGAACAGTACATAAAGACCTGATTTCAAAAATTAGTCATTGTCTTGTATATAAAAAGCATGTAAGGAATAAAACCTTCAGGTCGAACTCTATGAGGAAAATATTCAATGACAAAAAAATGAGCAAAGATACTGATTATTGTCATTATAACAGCAGATCCTGAAGTGTTTTTTTAATATTTTTACAATTATTATGAATTCTATATCTAATTTGTATATCTATATCTAATATCTGACACTAATTTCTCAGCGATTCCATTTATATATATATATATATATATATATATATATATATATATATATATATATATATATATATTTTTTTTTTTTTTTTTTTTTTTTTTTTTTTTTTTTAATTATTCAGCATGTCTTAATTATTGTCAAAATAACTGGCAACAATTTAAATCAATTTACAGGTGCGTTCAATGTAATGAAACATGTTGCTTCCAGTTGTCACATGCATTATAATACATGTTTCAGCGGTATCTTTTCACTTATATTGTTTTACGTTAATAAGACAAAAAAATGCAGCTTGGCATATCACCAGGAAACCACAACATGCTGTCCTGGAGACTTTCCTGTAGAAAGCAGTGTTAGAAAGCAATGAAACTGGAGAATCCTTTAATAATAAGCTGAACGCTCCACCATATAAATGAAAGTAAATCATCGTTTAATAGCAGTGCATTTTGAATTTATTTAGCATTACCCTTAGATAAGACCATCTGCCTGGTCCCTGTGTAAGTAGTGATAGAAACAGCAAATAACCCCGCCTTACGGTTGGAAATATTATTAGAGCTGTAACAGAAGATTAATCAACACCTCACCCAAAAGGTCTGAGACATCCCCTTCATAGGCGCCTCCAATTAAAAAACAAAACAAAAAAAAAACTAATGTAGTACATATGAAGACTTTCATGAACTTGGAAAAAGGAAAACATCCTCAGTGCATTCTCCAAAACCCATTTAGACCACACAATCTCAAAATAATTTTGCTTTCTTTCTGTTCTTCATAATAACAAACATCTGTGCTGCATCAGTAAAGCCACTGAAGTGCAGGTACACACAGTAGCTGACAGCTGTCAATCACACAAACCCAGAGGGAGCACAGGCAGCGCTGCGTATCTCCAGCTGCCAGGTAGCGGCTGTCTCCATCATAGCAGATGTTGACACTTTCAATGCGTGCTTTTGTGGAAACCCGAACTGACACAACACTTGCTAAGAGCGCAGCATATTCACTAATGCTGTTTGTCTGTAATGGTATAGCGGATGGTATAAAGTGGAAAGCATAGAATTCTTAATACACTATATACCCACAAGGACCTATTCATCACATCCATATGTGTATCTTCGCCAAACTCTATAGACCTACAGTATATAGAATACTGAGCACAAACCAAGTTCCATAAAGACATTGTTTGTCAAAGCTAGAATAGAAGACCTAAGGTGTCCTGAAAAAAATTCTCCACAGCCATGGGCCAATATATAGTGAAGAACTTAGGCCGACGGACGGACGGACGGACGGACGGACAGACAGACAGACAGACAGACACCTTCCTGTAGATGCTATTTCTATGGAAGGACCGAGGTGGGTGTAGGGAGTCCTTCAGTTTAATGTTTCAGAAGAATTCAGATTTTTCTTCGGTAAAACATTTTGGAAGATTTCTACACATTTCTGTGTAGAAAAGCTGTCTTTGTCTTTGTTTTACAGTAATTAAATGCTGACCATCTAAAGATGTGTACCATTTCCAAGTTATTTCTAATCATTTTTGTACAACTTTTACATAACACCATATAAAAAAAGTGACAGTTTATGCCATGATTTTGGGTGTGACGAGTTGAGAAACTGAAGTAAGAAGCTGCTTGCACTTCACTCCCTCAATCACCCTTAGAGTAAATAACTCAATGCTGCCATCAGCATCACCGCTCTTGTGTGTAACGTTCCTGTCAGACAACGCAAACCTTCAGCTTCCTGACAGTGTGTCAATTTCTCCATCAGCTTAAAATTATTCTAGCTTACAGTGTCACCTCAAGGTCCATCATAATAAGGATGTGTTTAAAATACCCATAGAATAAACTCAAAGCTCTTGCTTGAAGCTCGTACCTGTTGGGATTTCCACAAAACCATTTCCGTCCCGGAAAATGAACATCATCGATTGTTTGAGGCGACACCTTTTTAATGCATTGTTTGCATTAGAGATGAATATTTTAGCTCCTCGAGTAGAACAACGCCCAAAGAAGAAAGCATTAGCACTTGATTTATGCAAAACAGTTGTAAAATTAGAAACCATCTTGCAAAATCCATAACACAAGACTAAACTGTTTCCAACCCAGATTAGTTCATTCATAAATCAGAACTAGGTTCTATCCTGTGCAGGCCTGTGGTGGATTTAGAACTGGGAACACTGGGCACATTTCTTGCAACAGTTTGCTTGTTATTTGTGAATGTGTGTAATGGAGTACTTGAACAGATTGTGGATTTTGTCAATGGGCTTCTTGTAATCTTCTGATTAGAAATGAGAAAGAGAAAAATTATAGTTAAAAAGAAGAAAAAGGTATTATTAGACCCAGGACTGTCATATTTACATGTAATGATTTCATTAAATTTAAATTGTGTAATGTAATTTATTAGAAAACCTCTCTATCTTTGTCTCCCACACACACACAGTCAAGACAGCGAGATAGATTAATGGGTGCTAAAAGAGATGACATACTCATGCTCACATCACAAACGCAGCGTTAAACCGGCCGGTCCAGCACACAAGATTGCATCAGCAGTTTCCTCTCTACAATTACTACACTGCTTCCTCAACACCTTAATACTGTTATATAAAAGCTAACGTGTGGGACTCCAACCCGATTCAGCATTGTACTTGACACAGATTCTTATCTACTTAACTTCAGAAAGAACAAGATGACCAAGAGTTAAGATCTCAGTGTCACAGCCGGGTTGAAAAACTGACCACAAATACAAACCAGAGCCTGACATCACTGAGGGGCTGGAAGGCCACAGACACACTGCGCATGGGAGTCTGTATATATACACCTACAGAGTTAAGTTGTAAAGCAGGTGTGTTGCATAAAAAAGTCTTTGTGTGATTCCACTAATAACTTCAAGTAAAGAAATTCTCACCTTTCTTTTTTTTAGTTGTTTGTGAAACCTAATTCTAATTGTAAGCCTCAGTGAACAATAGTAAATTGCTCTTATTGTAGAAGTATTTGGTCCTCCACAACCTCCCATTGTTCTATTTGTTAAGGTAGCTTATAGACACGCTTAGCCCTAACCTTAACCTTGGAGAACAAAAGAAAACCTTTTGGCTCGATTTAATTTCTTCAAATAAAACATTCAGTTCTTGAAAGTAAAAATAGCTAACCTACTGCTATCTTAAATATTTGAATATATTCCTATACTTAAAGGTTATACATCAAAATTACACGTTTAAAATGTTTGTGAGGCAGTGACTTTATGTTCCACTAAACTTACATTCAAGCGAAAAGAAGAATTTGTGCCGCTGCGTTTTTTGTAAAACAAATACACCAACACATAAACAAATATATATCAATTAATCAATTAATCCTATAATAAAAAAAGTCCAGATAAAAATCTCAGATAAGGGATATATTTAAAACAGGACACACACACACAACGTAGCAGGGCACCAGTGGGTCCTAGCATTCAGCTGAGATCTATTTTTTGTGTTTGTGACCGAATATAGACTGTACAATGAGAGGAAATGGACAAAAACAAAGCAGCAGGCAAAACAAAAAAAATCTGTCAGACACAACAATGCTACCAAAAATTTTTCAGTTGCATGTTGTGTTATTGTGATACAATCCGACAACTCGTTTTGTCTCTTGAAAACTTTACTAAACTGCTAGAAGGTGAATGTTGGTTGAGTGAAAGTCATTTCTTACTGTATCCTAGCTTGCTTGGAGTTTGGGGTCGGAGAACACCAGCTAGTGAAATTGTGACACCCCTTTGATTTGCCAGTGAGAAAGCAAGATTAATATTATGAGCAATATTTTTTTGGTATTGTAGTACTCCTAGTTTCCTGAAATGTGAGCATCAGTGCTACCTGATGAAGTTCAAGTTTGAGCTTTGGATTAAAACCACTTGTGACTAAATAAAGAATTATTGAGGTATGCAATATTGATGTGAAAAGTCTTATTATATAGCCCCGATTGCCAAAGATTTATTTGCATCCATCCATACACATCCTAATGCGTCTCAGACAGGGGTCTTTTCTTAAATGCCACCTGTCTTTAAGTATAATGCTGAGATTATTATACCTAAAGACAACGAAAGTTGAAAGTTGAAAAAATTTGTTCAAAGTCGTTTCTAATTGAGAAATAGTTGATAATTGCACTAATATTTCTAATAAACTAAATAGACTAAATAAATATAAATCTTGGCACCATTTTCATTACCCAGGCATTATTAGAGCATTTTGTGCACTTTTCACACTTCAAGCTTTAGGATCTTGAGGGTTGCAATCAGAAAATTTGTTAACCTTCTCTATGTTTTGGTCAAAAATAAAAAGCACCACCTACAATTTAGTGTTGTATGAATATGCATGTTGTATATAATGCAGAAAGAAAGATATAGCCAAATACCTTGACGATGATGTTTCACAGAGAAGGACACCACCTCAATGTCTTGTGCTATATGTTTACTCACTTTACTCTTTCAATACATTTGTGAGTTTCTGGTTAAGCAGGTTGGACACGGACCAAAACATGCATTATATATTACAGGTTAAGATCATCCTTCAACACTTCATACAACATGGTGAAGACGTCACTGCAGATTTCACTGAGCAGGAACTGTTCTCCAGCAAGATGCTGTGTAAACAAACCAGTTTGTTTTTACTCTCAAACATTTAAATTTTATTTATATATATATATATATATATATATATATATATATATATATATATATATATATATATATATATATATATATATAAAATCACCCCTAACATTTCAGCAACCATTTTAGTAGATCTTCTCAAACCTATAAAAATAAAGCTGTGATATATTTTAGAGTAGTCAATGTGCATCTGTACAGCAGTACCGATTTAATGTCCTCTGAAAATAACAGCCATTACTGTCTGTCAACAAAAGTGAGTACACCCTAAGTGATAACAGCTGTGCATCTTTTAACCATACAGAGCCACATGTCCTATTCATCATGTCCAAGTTTTAGTCTGTTTGATAGGATCATTCAAATGTGTGTATCTTGTAATAGAGCAGTTATAATGTGGTGCCTTGAGTACAATTCTCTCATACTGACCGCTGGATGTTCAACATGGCACCTCATGGCAAAGACTCTCTGAGGATTTGAGAATTAGAATTGTTACTCTCCACAAATATGGCCGAGGCTATTAGAAGATCTGTAACATCTTGAAACGGAGTTAAGGTACAGGTGCCAGGGTCATACAGAGGTTTTATATATATATATATATATATATATATATATATATATATATATATATATATATATATATATATATATATATACACACACACACACACACACACACACACACACACACACACTCACAAGGGTCTAGGATTTTGCTTGAAGCACTGGCTTTCAAACCATAAGAACCTGTTTAATTTATTAGCTAGATTCCGACTTTCGCTCTAATAACATTTATAACACATTAATCATGGGTGTATTTGTTATTCTTGTTATTCTGGTCTCACCAGTCACGTGATTTCTTCTCCTGATTTCTAATCTTCATCATGTCCAAGTTTTAGTCTGTTTGATAGGATCATTCAAATGTGTGTATCTTGTAATAGAGCAGTTATAATGTGGTGCCTTGAGTACAATTCTCTCATACTGACCGCTGGATGTTCAACATGGCACCTCATGGCAAAGACTCTCTGAGGATTTGAGAATTAGAATTGTTACTCTCCACAAATATGGCCGAGGCTATTAGAAGATCTGTAACATCTTGAAACGGAGTTAAGGTACAGGTGCCAGGGTCATACAGAGGTTTTATATATATATATATATATATATATATATATATATATATATATATATATATACACACACACACACACACACACACACACACACACACACACACACACTCACAAGGGTCTAGGATTTTGCTTGAAGCACTGGCTTTCAAACCATAAGAACCTGTTTAATTTATTAGCTAGATTCCGACTTTCGCTCTAATAACATTTATAACACATTAATCATGGGTGTATTTGTTATTCTTGTTATTCTGGTCTCACCAGTCACGTGATTTCTTCTCCTGATTTCTAATCTTCCGTTCTACGCTGAAATGAGCACATCATGCGTCAACCATGTACAGACTTCTGCTCAGGTTACGGCAAGTTTGAATTAAGGATGGCACACTGCAGCCTGACACTATTGCCTTTACGAGAAACATGTTCAAGCATTAAAATTCCAAACATAGTTTCAAATTAAACCCAATTGTTTGCAAGTATTATCACACTGTGTATAAGAACAATAAAATCTCAGCACCATTCTCATTAAACAGTGTATAATCTGAGCCCGATAACGTTTGTGCACTTTTTCAGGCCACAGCTTCAGGATTTGAAAGTTTGCAATCTGATTCTGTCTTTTTGGCAGTTTCTGATAGAAAAACAAAGTCTGCAAAACTGAACTTTTGGAGTGCAGTGTATTAAAAAAAATAATACATGATATCTAAGAGGCTTAAAAGAAGATATGCTTGTGAGTGTACTGACCTGATGCTCCAAAAAAATGGTGGACCTCTGTGAAACCTAGCAAAATCTTGGAACTCTGCTGTAAAACAAGTCCATACACAAACTGACATGTTTCAGGGATGATTTCACAAATGTAACTATAAAAGGATAAAAAGCACTAAGTATTATAGTAAAAAACTGGCCTTTAGTAGATTAGAATTGATGCTTTTTTAAAAAGCACTTAAACCTACTAGTCCTGTACTCAGCCTCAGATTGTTCTAGTGGTTTAAGCACAAATAAGCAGTGCGTCAGTTCACTAGAAGTACACCATGAGCAAGCAGGACGCTCCAGTAAACAGCTGGAAAATTAATGATAGACATTGTCTTTTAACTGTGTGATCACAGAGATGACTCTTACAAGCACTGGATGGACAGGAGTGATAAAAGCGAGCAGCAGGCATCTGGTGGTCCACGCTTTAGAGCTGCAGCGACTAAAGGCAGCTGTGGATTGGGAACTATTTTGCCCCCAGCAAAAAAAAAGGAGACTGACAGGGGAAAAAAATCAATATAAGTTTAGATGCAAACAGGTGAAATGCCACAAGAAACATGAAAGCATGCACACACACACACACACACACACACACACACACACACACAAACCACTTCAAATCGCACAGCTTTTAAGACTTACTTTTAGCAGCCATCCTTAGTTCTGTTGCAGGTGTCACTTCATACTTTATTCATCTCAGTTACAATTCATGAGGACAGAATCATTTGGTTGTCCAGTTTGTAAGTAACAAAAAGGTTGATCCTGTATAACAGGTGTTACTTACCCTGATCATGGACTAACCCTATCCTACCATTTTAATTAGCATAAGGATTTAAACAAAATGAAAATAAAAACAAAGATGCATTGAATCTGAATTCAAGTCCACGGTTGTGGACCAGTGTACCAACTTTTTGTAGTTGTGCTTCTGCCCCCTGCTGGTAATCCCATAAAACATAATATTTGCGGCATTGGGCAGAGCCCATTGTACAGTCACTTACCAGAGGTGGGAAATAATGATGTTACTGTACTTGAAAAGATTTTCCTTTTATCAGTACTTTACTTCACTATTTATTTTTTGGACAACTTTTTATTTTCACTTATTACATTTTTTACACAAATATCTCTACTTTCTACATCTTTTTTACATTTTCAAAACAGGCTCTTTAGTTTTAATCTATTTAGTGACATGATCAAGTTTTTTTTCTTTTCATTGCACACCGTTATCAGCCTGTTTCTTGTCTTTGCACCGCTTTTTTTCTCCAGCCAACAACGAGCAAAGCAGAAGACAACAAGAAGTCTGGGGTTAAAGTGGATGAGACAGAGGGAGTCAGTGATGCAAACATGACTGAGAACAGAAACTTTCAGCCTGGATACATTTATTAGATAACATTTAAAATTCTTTTATATCACTATATTAATATGATGTGAGGTTCAGTTACCAGCGTGACACAAAAAGAGGTAGTAGTAAAGGTTACTTTTTATTTATGTCAGAGCCCAAACTTCTTTACTTAAACATGAGTAAAAAAGTGTAGTCAGTACTTTTACCAGAGTCTTTTAAAACATAAGTATCTGTACTCCTACTTAAGTGAAGAAAGTGTGCACTTTTGCCACCTCTGTCACTTACAATTAAATGTAGTCCTTGACTTACGATGGAAACGCCTCAATCATAACTTGAAAATATTGCAAATTGTAAGACATGGCCTAGCCGTCCCAGGGGTCTTAAAGAATGGTGATCAGTATTACAATTTTGTCTTATAGCTGTCGTCATCGTACGTTCAAAAAATCTTAAAGTTGAACCAGCGTAAATACCAAGATACTACCTGTATCTCAGTTGTGGGTTAGACCTTGCTCAAGGGCCCAGGAGCAGCAGCATGGTTTTGGGATTCGAGCTCATGATATTTTGATCAGAAGTCCGAAACCTTCTAACCACAACGACCACCACAAGCACATACATTAAGAACAGCACTATTTATTAAAAAACAGCTCAGTCTTTTATTATAACAATCATGGTTTAACTGTGAACATAATAAAGTAAGCTTGAAAATGTATGTACTTCCTTACTGATGTAATCTCACAGACTACCAGTGTGTCATTTAATATAACATTAATATCACATTTCATTTCATTTCACACTTTAACCGTATAGGAGAGACGCTTCATTATTAACATTCACGTCATCACCTGTCTTTCAGAGGTAAATCCACAACTATAATGAGAACAAACGGCTAAACAGTACAACCTTCGAAAACAGAGAGTATCTAGTGCTAAACAAAGCGAACATTTCCTGGGGATATCATGAGAGAAATCAGGGTTGCTCCAGATGAATGGAAGGATTAGTGAATCCTGGGCCTTTGGATAGCAGCCTGAACATTTAAAGTTTACCTGGAGCATTTGATCGAACTGCTATTTTCTTATCATGAGAAAATCATAAACATTAAAACGTTTAACTATAACTGTGGATGTTGGGTATGAGGGGTGATAACATGGGGAGGTAGAGGCAGATCTCGAATACATCATATACCCCTCTGGATCCCAGATGTATAGTCATTAGCCGATGCTGAGATCATCCTTGTCAGTGAAGGATATGAGGTCTTAACTCATCCCACCTCTGCTCCAGCTTCTGCTTTAAAGCTTCTGGGGCAAAACTGCATTGAATAGCCTGCTGGGAAAGAGCCCACACAGCCTCCTGATTGAGGCCAAATGTAGACGCAGCCAAGTGATACTCCTGAGAGAGATCGGTGCAAAACACCCCCTTATCATCGGTCTGCAAGGAGCAAAGAAACAGGAAAATGGAGTCACGCTAGTTTAAATCTTGTCAGCATGATGAACAGGACGAGAAGAGACACTCACGCAGGGTACACACGGGTGCTGGCGTTTATACCAGTACTGGAAGTGGTGCTTGTCGTACGAAGGTACTGTTTGACCTTTCACATTTGAGGTTAAGCACAATTCTGGAAACAAACAAATGAAGAAAAAAGCTTAAAGCGGCACTAAATAAGAAGTGAAGAGATTACTATAATTTGAGATTACTCACCCAAAGGGATGTTCATCTTACAAACTTTATCCACCAGGCCGTCTGAGCCGCCCACTTCCGGGTGTAGAAATGTGCCATGGCCAATTCTGTCTGGAGGCAAAGCCAACAGCAGCTCTGACTCCTCCTTCTGAGAAGGAACCTAAAACAACATTGCCGAATATTACTGTTATACAGCTGGAGTCCATTAAACCATACATGAAATGTTAAACAGTGCTGATATGAGCAAACCTCAGACATATGCAAGGCCAGCTTGAGCCCACAGTTCCTGGCTCTCTGAAGAGCAGGAAGCAAGTCTTTCCCATGGCCTACCTTTTAAAGACCAACACAAAACACTGTTAAAAGCCAGACGCAATAAACCCAGAGAAAGCAAATGCACATTAAAATCTAATCTGCAGGTTGAAGGGAATTCAATTTAAGATTTTAGACCTTTTTACGTAATGCGATTCAAGGCCATTAGTACAGCAATGACATCTGACTGGTGCTGATGTAATGCTACAAGCTTCTCTTCAAGAGGCGACGGGTTTTTTAACAATTTCATGCTTGAAATGTATAAAAGCATCTGAAACCCAGAATGAATGACATGAGGTATCTGATTTGTAATGATCTCATAATAAGTAATATAGGATACATTTGGCCATAGTTTCATTTGCTTAGAAAGTATATTTAGGCAGTGCATCTGCAAACTTATTAATGTATGAATATTCACACAAAGTAGAGGAAAAAAAGGATCCCTGAGCAACAAAGATAAAATCTCAGCCAGCATTTTGCATTTAGTACAATTTGCATTTCTACAAGTAGTGAAATTCATAGTTTAAACAAGATATGATTGTTTTTATTGCTAAAAAAAAAAGCAAGCAAATAATATATAGATTAATTAATTAAAATGTCCACAATATATCATTACATATCGAAATAACTTTGTTATTCTGTTTCTTTAAAATGCAATAGTAATTACAAAATGTTTGTCATTTGTTTGTGAATAGGACTTAATAAATGTTTTCTGTGTATTTATCATCATCTTTAACCGATTAAGAAGCTTTTACTTATTCACACACATAAATAACATGAGGTTTATAATAGAAAAGTTGTGTCCAATCAAATCTGATCTTAAATCTCCAGCATCGTTTTCCTTATTTATTCATTCCATCTGTATCATAGTTGTATGATAAAACTGACAGCTAATCAATGTGTGTCTGTCTGTTTATGGTGCAACATTTAAAGAACCTGGAAAAAAATATTGATTTGGACTTGATAACACTAATAATCACACCTTCACTCTCAGGAACCACAAAGTTAAGCAGAGAGAACGTGGTTTAGTGAAAACACGGTGTTGTAAATGTGAATCAGAGCTGCAGATGTTCCTCACTAGTCATATGGAGTATTAGGTATTTATGTGTACACACTCTGACATCGATATTTTCATAAATCTTTACACTAAAACACAATTTTCAGTGCATTTTTGTTTATTAGAAATCTGAATTTCATCTCAATTTGTTCATCTCCAGCGTTCAACGAATTTAGGTTGGAATATGATTTGTCTTTGTCCTGATTATGGCCTTCAGCAGCTTTTAAAAGCAAACAGTCATTCAAGTTCTTTATTTGTGGCAACCTCAGATCTTTCAAATTCTTTAATTTAATGACTTTTGCATTATATGTATAAATGAATGGTGTAAGAGGGGTGTGTTTAATGTAAAGTAAAAAGCATGCGAGGGGGAATTGGGGTGTGGCGTATGGATAGAATATCGCAAATAGCTTGTTCTGAATCAGACGCAGATTCGCTCTGTACAGCAACATTGTTAAATACTAGGCAACGTGTTGATCTTAAAACTCAAACCATCCAATCACAAAGCTGTACTAACTGTAGGGTCACCGCTAAGGTCCAGTCCCACCACCACCCCATCACTGGACAACATGAAGTCCTCGGCCAACTTTACCGTCTCCATGGCAACCTCATGGCCATTTCTGCGGTCCACAGACACAAGAAACCTGCTCCACAGAAACAAATCATCACTAACACAGGCCACGGTTATGAGGAATCTACAGAAAGGTTTAGGAAGAACTTACAAACCTGACATCGATATCCACTTCTTCTTGCTTGCACTGATGGATGGCCTCGAGAACTGTCTCAATATAGCTTCTTTTAGACAAACCTTGATCAAAAAGGTTTATCAGAGTTCATGGTGAAATACCTTTGAATCATTTCACTACATTTCCATGTCCACTAACTGATACCTGTTTTGGTTTCTTCACGAGGAGTGCTGCGCAGTTCCAGGTACTTCACCCCGTCTGCCGCAAACTCCTCTATAACAGCTTTGGCAACCTGTTTGAATGCATTTATTTTATTTTTACAATCATTTGAGCAAGCATTTTACCAGGGGGTTTGACACTGAACGTTAATATCAACCTCATTTTTACCATCAAAATGTCTTCCTGGGAATCTACAAGCTGATGGATCACTTTGAAAACCTGGAAGCATCTGTATAAAGGAATAAGTGAGAAACCAGTGATTATAAAGAAATGAAGATGACACACGTTACATTTACATTTATGGCATTTGGAAGAAGCCTTTATCCTGAGTGAATTACAGTTATCTTAGTTATACAGCACAGTTATACTGAGCATTTGAGGGTTATGGGCTTTGCTAATGGGCCCAGCAGTGGCAGCTTGGTGGTGCTGGGATTTAAACCCATAACTTTTTAATCAGAGGTCCAACATCGTATCCACTGAGCTTCCACTTTATTCACAATGTACTTTCAGACTAATAATAAGAAACACGAAAGGGAAGCCAGAAGTACTTGAAAAGAC
>NC_060888.1:22329268-22371768 GCF_014805685.1 Silurus meridionalis | reverse complement strand
AAGACGAATGGCCTCCGTGTGCATAAGTATTGGCACCGTCCCTTCTTCAATACCATGGCGTATGATTTAAGCTCAACTGAATGCATTCTCATTTCTTCCTGAATGCTAATGACTTTAGCGAGTAGCTGTAGAGTGCCTCGGATTTAATACGCCATTAATCTGCCTCAATGTCTCAATAAATAAAGTCCACAAATTAACCGTTGCTAATTTACAAGAGCTGATTTTCTGTTTTAGCTTACTTACAACTTTGGGTATCTGTCGATAAAAGACGTCAGCTTCATTGTCCATTGAAGTTTTTAGTTTACAATATATAGTTATTTAGTTTTATATAGTAAAATATATATAAAATATATAAAACTAAATAACTATATATTGTAAACGAATAAACACGGATCGCTTTCCTAGTTGCACAAAGAAAAGTGCGACACTAATATTATTCCTAAGTAACACACACGCTTGGACAGTTAGTTCCGGCGTTTATTTGCATCCACCATATAAGATAAGATATACCTTTATTTGTCCCACAGTGAGAAAATTTCTTATATGCCATAGTGATAGACGAATACACGGGATATACTAAAACGCCTGACGTGGAAAAAAAAAGCTTTGAACGTGGATTAATGCGAGAAGACAGTGGTTTTAAACACATTAATAATAAAGCATACTCTGTACAGACAAGCAGTTTGGTTGAGTTTGTTTTTTTTTAAAAAAGTTGTCATCGCATTAAGCCACATTATGATTATTTCTTAAGAGTTTTCTATGGGAGAAAACCACATAACGCGTAATTAAACTTGTCTTTACATAGTATGCTTTATTATTAATGCAATTACAGAGTTTGGTCTTATCGCATTAAGCCGCTTTAACCATTTTTTTACATTAAGCGTTTTAGAATGTCTCAGAATAACAACATTTATTCAACAACAACAGCAGCAGCAGCAAAATACGTGAATCATTATTTTTGTAACAATTTTACAAAAACAAAATAAGTAAAACAAAGCTTTTTGATCAACACTGTACGATATTTGCATAGACTACGTATAAGGAATGTGCTGTTAATGATTAAATCAGTGATGATGATTATTATTATTATTATTAAGAGAGCAAATATATAAATAACTCAGATTCGCTCTCTCATCCTGAGATTTACTGTGTGTAAGAGCTTCAATTACATGACGTCACATTTTTCTGCTGTCTCTTTGAGATCTCCTAATGTGGCCTGCGCTTTGTCCTTCAGCTGGTCAATATCCACATCCCCTAAGCTGCTGAGCTGACCCAGGACCGACAGCTTGTGCTCTTCCTCTTGGTTGTCCTCAGCGATCATCTCAGCCAGCTCCGAGGGCAGGGCTATGTCCTTGCCCGCTGCCTGGATTTGTGTTTTGTCCAGCTCACTCTAGGGTGAAACAAATGCAAGCAGGTAGGGCCCAGGACAAAACAGTCAGCATTGTATACTATAGGGATACTAGGAGGAAAATGAATAATATTATAGCTGGAATTCCTGTCATGCTATAGAATAGCGTTTATTTGTCACATATGCTACTTACCTTAGGCAGCCTGTATTTGTCCCGAAAGTGGCTCCTGACTGTGGCTCTCTCCGCTTTCTTTTGTGTAAAGCTGGCTTCTCTCTCTATCCTGAGGGAACATGATATACAGAATCGGTCTATACAGAATTCAGCGTCTTCATATATTCACATCACAAATTCCTCTCTATTGATCAAAACAACACATGAGATTTGGTTTTTTTTCTTCACTTTCTTTTCTCTCTGCATTCCTTGTTTTTTCTCTTTTATTCATATGTTCTTTCCTTTCTTTTCCCCTCCCTCCTATCTCTCCTTCCTTTCTTCCATCCGCCATCTCATCTCTCCTTCCTTCCTTCCTTCATTCTTTCCTCCCTCCCTTCCTCCATCCCACCGTCCCTCCCTCAGTACATTTCTTCTTTTCTCCTTTTTTTAAATTCCAATCGGTGCTCATTCCAATAGGAGCCTTCAGACTGTGACCTTGACACCAGGATTTTGTGGTTACTGAAAATTAATGGAGTGAATGGCAAAAGCATTTTCAGGGAGAAAAAATAAACAACAACAAAAAGAATCTACTCCAGAAATATGCAAAATAAAAAATAAATAAAAATACGTGAATGAGAAAAAGGAAATTTTTTCCAGGTCAATGTTGGTGTACATTACTGACACTGTGTGTAATCTAAAACCTAATACCTTCTATTATTACATAAGATAGAGGTGATGAGGCTATTTTTATATTCCAGAAAGGTAGAATCTAAGTAGAGAGCAAATATTTTTGCAAAACTTGCTTTAAAGGTTATGTGTCAATGTACAGATTTTACATGGAATCCTCAGGCCTTGTATTAATGCCTAAAAGATATGATTGTTTTTTTTCTTTCTTTCTTTCCACCAAAGACGTGACACTTCTAAGGTGCTCTCAAGGAACATGGAGCTTCTCTCAGAAATAAGACTTACAAAACTTACTTACTTTTCCTCAGCCAGCTGCTTCTGATACTCCTCAAACTCCTCCTGTGTCATCCCCTTAGCTGCCGCCTCGGACTTCTCCCCTTCGACTTTCTCTTCTCCAAGACCCCCGGTGAGATCCTTCAGTTGTCCCCCTATCATGTGCTTTACCATGAATGCCATGCCTCTCACGTCTTGCGCCTCCTTGTCCCACAACCCCTTCACCCAAATCAGAAATGAATTGAAATAGTGAGCAACACTCTCTTACAACATAAATAGAAACTCTAACTCAGGTGTGCATCTGTGGGGAGCTGTTTCTTGAAGGAACTCTTGTTTCAGCACCAGCTTTGTGTGCCCAGCGCTGACTCATGTGACTGTGAGCTCTCTCAGTCTCTCTCTCACTCTCTTTATATAAATCCACCCTGTCCTGTCTATTTCCTGCTCTCACTCTCTCTTTCTATATTAAACTGATACTGTCCTATTTCTGTCCCTCTATCAATACTGTACATACAACACAACATAATAGCATAATATATTTATGGGTGCTAAATGAATTGGATTTTTTTTTGTCTAAAATCAATCCAAACCTTACTACTGTAATATATATGTACAGGAACAAACAGTACATATACAACATGGAATACAGATACAGTGCAAAGAAACACCAACAATACACGACTTGCCATTAGGAGCAATGACTAAATCTAGAACTTTATAAGTATCCATGATGATATATTTATATGCAAATGCTAGACATGATACTGGTGATCCTGTGCCATCTCCTAAATGTTTTTTAAAAGCATCTGTGTATGATAGATTTATTTATTTATTGTGAAAGTGCTCGCAGTCATTTATTTATCTTAAATAAGTGCTTTATCCTTCTCAGGGTCAGTGTGGAGCCTAACCAGCAGGAATACACAATGGATAGGACACTATCCCAGGACATGATGTGCACACGCACACACGCGCACACACACACACACACACACACACACACACACACACACACACAGACCATCTTCTATATTTAGGGGCAATTTAGTTGGCAAACGAGTAGCTTATCCACATACCTGGGCAGATGGAGGAGACTGAAGATCCTGGAGAAAACGCCTACGGACACTAGGAGAACATGTGGAAGTCTGTAGAGACAGAAACCCGAATTTTGTGCAGAATTTGTAACCCAATCTGGTAACCTCACAAAGCAACACGTGCACTCCATCACTTTGGCATTCACTTTATCATTGCTTTTCATTTTTGGTGAGCTGGTAGCTCAGTGGTTAAGGCTCTGGGTTACTGATTAGAAGGTCAGAGTTTCAAGCCCTGGTATCACCACCTGCCACCTTTGGGGCCTTTAAACAAGGCCCTTAACCCTCTGTGTTGCAGGGATGCTGTATCATGACTGAGCCTGTGCGCTGACCACAGCTTCCTAACATTGCTGGGATATGCAAAGAAAGAAGTTTACTGTGCTGTAATGTAAATTATAAAATATAATTTTAAGCCAGTCTGAATAACAGCATCTGCCAAATGCCATAAATGTAAATGATTGATGATGGATTTCTGTGAAAGCACAATGAGGCACATTGATGCCCTGCTCCAACACTTACATACTTATATAAGATACTACATTCTTCTTCATTTGGAGATTTTGTTGCATTTGTTTGACTTTCTTTAATCAGATACTTTGAAAAGCATATTCCTGGCTGGATTCCTGAGCATTTTGCTGTTGCATTGCTACTATGTGGAAAACACATACATCCCCGCCCCATACAAACACATCCTCATACACACCTACAATACATGAATCTATGCAGCGGATAATTACATGATACTCGGCTCATAAAGAACGTGTATGAGTTGGACACATTGTTATATTGCATGCCTGTGCAACTTAGGAGAGTTAAGGAGTATTAATGGATGCAGATTGATGCCAGTGCGGCAACACGAAGACACGCTGCCAGCTGAAAACAAAGTCGAACAACCCCCGAGTCTTGCTCAGCACTGAATAATTAGTTTGCAACTTGGTACTTAAATGGAATATTTGTTTGGCTTAAAGATTGTTCATTAGGGAGTAACTTCCTGTCAGCAGAGAGCAGAGAGAGAGAGCAGAGAGAGAGAGAGCAGAGAGAGAGAGAGAGAGAGAGAGAGAGAGAGAGAAATAGATTATGTATATTAAGTATATTAAGAATATTAAGTAAAGTATACTTTATGGAAAAAAGGTTTGTGGACACCTGACTAAACTGACCAGGCATAACATTATGAATAACATTCAATACTGATTATCTCTTCATAATGGCACCTGTTAGTGGGTGGGATTTATTAGGCAGCAAGTGAACATTTTATACTCAAAGTTGACGTGTTAGAAGCAGAAAAAATGGGCAAGCGTAACTATTTGAGGAGTTTGAAAACTTCTAATAGCTAGACGACTGGGTCAGAGCATCTCCAAAACTGCCTCTCTTGTGGGATGTTCTTAGTCTGCAGTGGTCAGTATTTATCAAAAGTGGTCCAAGGAAGGAACAGTGGTGAACAGGGTCATGAGCAGCCAAGACTCATTGAAGCACGTGAGGAACGAAGGTTGGTCCGTGTGGTCCGATCGAACAGACGAGCTCCTGTAGATCAAACTGCTGAAAAAGTGAATGCTGTAATACTCAATGGTTCAGAACTGTTTTGGCAGCAAAAGACACAATATTGTGCAGGTGGTCATAATGTTAATCCTGATCGCTGTATAGACAGATCAGCCATAACGTTGCCATTTTTCCATAATCTGAGTTTCATGTTTTGAACAGTTTATCACCAATTCCAAACCTAAGTACATACACTGTTCAATGAGGGTTTTACTTGGAACCTTATCTGACTTCAGTCCACTCTTGTATGTTTCTTCATTTTCAAACCCAGAATTAGAGGGGTTTGAAATCTTCTTACGAGTAAATTTACTTTTTGTGTTTTCTTGTTTGTTCGCCGAGCACCACTGGTAAGGAAGCAAGTCTGCGCTGGTGACTCATTCAGGGTGTCACCCTTTAGCATGTTCCCTGTCATACGCATACACACCGAGAGCCTGGGGCAGCCGCAGCACCATTTGCTCTGATGCACAGATCTCAAAAGCTTATTCATGAGCTGTTTCTCCACTGTCCCAGAAACTGATTATGAAACATTTATTCAAAACACACACACACATGGGAGAGTGAGAGCCTGGAAAAGATGACACAAAGATGACAAGATTTGAACAAAGTTTGACCTCCAAAACACTTTAAAGCTAGAGACAGCTAGTAGAGAAATACAGAGCAGACAGAACCGAATGAAAGAAATACTCCTCTATTTAATTTTTAGGATAGTAAACAAAAGTGTTCATACTATCTGGAATATGTTCTCAAATCCAGCATATTTTGATGTAGTCATTGAACAGAATCATTGACATACAGTTTATATTTCAGCCAGACTGCAGCATCATCGCTTCTCTTCTTCTAGGGATATTGTTACTGCAATGCTGTATCAGATGCATGGTGTTCTGTACATAGCGCAGGAGAAAAGCAGAAAGATGAGAACTCTGCAGAATGAAATATACGTCCTTGACACAGGAGTCAGTGATCCTGATCCTTAAAAACCGTTAATGTTTTTAACTTCAGTTGTCGAATAAAACAAACGTATAGATTTTAAATCCTTTGAAATGGCATCGTAGATATATCAACTCTTTTCTTCAAAGTCTGGGTATCAACGTTTCCAGTAGTACAGCAAATGAGGACCAAGCAAGAGTGGACCCTGACGTTGACCTAATCAGAAATACGTTTTAATTAGGGCTGTTAATTGATTAAGATGTTTAATCACGATTAATCACATAATTATAATGATTAATACTCGTGATCAATCGCACATTTGTATCAGTTCTAAATGTACCTTAAACTAATACTTTTCAAGTTTTATGGACACTTTATGTAAATGTATGTTTATTATTAGTGAAACCAAACTCAACATAGAGCACAAAGACAAAATATGCTTGTAAATGTTTTCAAGCGATTTTGATGATTTTAATTATGTAAATCATCAGAACACCAAATGGTACTTTTGCTATGTTTCCACACGGACAGTTTAAATTGCCGGATGGTGGATTTTGGTGCTGATTTAAGTCTTGGCGCACCAGTATAACAAATGTTTAGTGATTTAAAATAATTTTTCGGTAGTTTTATTATTTTTTTTCCATATCTGAGAAAAGAAAGGACACATGAATAAATGTGCTATGGGGGTTGAGTTTATTGTTAATTTAATAATATTTTGTATAAAAAATGGTCAAACAGATATGCACGCTGCATTAATTGCGCGTTAATAAGTGCCGTTAAATTAATTTGCGTTAATGCGTTAGAACACGCAAGCAAAGAAGAGAAAGTTAAAAATTTAAGTTTAGGGATACGTAGTGTACAGTAGTGATAGCAAAAAACGAGTTTTCCCTCCTCCTCCGCTTATCGCCTCTACCAACCCCCCCCCCCCACCGGCATTTTCGTTAGCTCAAGTCGTCTCATCTCCAAGTTAAATACACTGCATAAAACTTTATATCTTTACATACTCTTTCTGCTATGTTTTTATAAAAGATTTGTTATTTAGAAATGTATTTTCCTAATTTAATAACATGAAACATAAAAACGAGGTGTCATTTTGAGGGTTGGAACGGATTAATGCCATTTTAAGTATTTTCATTGGGGAAAACTGATTTGATGTTCGAGCAAATTGAGATACGAGCTCGTCCACGGAACGAATTAAACTCGTAGGTCAAGGTACCACTGTATTAACAAAAGTCTATTTTCTAAATGTCATACCTTTTCTCTTGGTTGCACTGCTTCCAGTAGTGTATGCTTACGTTAGTTTCTATCTAATCATATTTTAGCCGTCACATCACATGTTCCCTGGGTCAAAGCAATCTGCCTTGAGGCCTTTAGAATCAACAGTGTTGGTTCTCCTGTAGCTTAAAATACACGAACAAATTCTAAACTGGCAACACCAGGGCCATCTAGCAGGCATCCAATTACATTAGCATTTTCACACCCTTTGATAGGATGGTCAGAGCTTGCAAACTGCATCTGTAGCAAACTGCACAATCTGAAATATATTCATGTAGATTTAATAGCTGTTTTTTTTTTCTCATTTCACCAAAAAAAGAGAGGAGGTGGAGCTGGCGGTCGCAAAGTTGAAGATGCTAAGATTTTCATTGGGAGTGACGAGGACGGACAGGATTAGAAACAAGTTTATTAGAGGGACAGCACATGAGAGAGACCCGATTGAGATGGTTTGGACATGTGCAGAGGAGGGACATGTGGTATATCGGTATTAGAATGCTGAGGATGAAGCAACCAGGAAGGAGGAAAAGAGGAAGGCCAAGGAGGAGGTTTATGGATGTGGTGAGGGAAGACATGCAGGTAGTTGGTTTGAAAGGACAGAGTAGTATGGAGATGGATGAGCCGCTGTGGTGACCCCTAATGGACGCAACCGAAAGAAGAAGAATGGCTGACAAAGGAAAAGAAATTGATTTGGTCACAGATATACTTACAAGGACATTTACAAGACAGACTTTCAAAAAAAAGCAGGACATCGTGAGGAAAGGTCAGCCAAAACAGTTCAAAACAATTACGCTTTTTCATAGAACATTTATACTTTTGTGTATTGTTTCGCACACACACAGTTGCGCCGCACGCACGCACACACACACACACACACAAAATCTAATCAGTGGCCTGACAGTTCTGAGATACTGATCAGAGAATTGTGGGTTCAAGCCCCAGCACTGTGAAGTTGCCAATGTTGGGCGCTTTAGCAAGGCCCTCAACCTTCTCTGGTCCAGGTATCATGGCTGAGCCCATGACCTAACATGAACTTCCTCAGCAATAAAGCTTAATTGGCTCGAATATGTGGTTAAACCATGTACATCTTTAAAATAAGATTTTATGTTTATAAAATTATAGTAAAAATACCAAAAATAAAAAATAAATCGAATCCCTGACTTTCTGAATCCATTTGAATCCATTTTGTAAGGAAAAGAAATGATCTAAAAGAATGCCTTAACCAAACTTGTGATAATAATAATAATAATAAAACTACTACTGACAAATAACCCAGGTGTAAACTCTATGGAAACAATGAAAGTTAACAAATAATTCGAACCGATTTGAAATAGATTCAATCAATTATTATAAATGATTATAATTAACACTCAGTTTTTTAAACTCTTCTCTTAGCATTTTTTGGGCAGTGAACAATTTCGGTTCATTTCTAAAAATATTACTGTTTTAATTGAAGTCCCACGTCTCTCTCAATGTTGTGTTTAACCACTGTTTCACATTGCAGCTTTGTTCTGCCAGAGTGTGGATCTGTACTTAAAAGAGTTCAACATGAGTTGCTGTGATTTTCTATACACAATACTGTTCTGGAAGTGAAATAAAAAAATATATTAACCTCAGGTAAAGATTTGTCTGAAATGTTCAGCAATTCCAAACTGGGCCTTGCAAATAGATGTGATATAAGGAGAGAGGCAGCAGTCCAGATCTCTAACAAAACAAGCTGCATTTGCTATTGCCTAAGATCTGTTACAGACATGGAAACCTGGAGAGTTAATAATATAGTAGCTCAGAAGGTGAATGAATACTGCCATGTGCTCCATGTGTTTCAGCCTAATCTCTATCTAATATACACTTGTAAACATTTTAAATTACACGTACGCCACCGTCAGGTTAGATGCAGGTGCTAGGATAAAATTTAAACCTCTTGATATCTTTAGTACATTTGAGCCCCCTGCTTTTACTTGTAAAAGGTTCAGAGTGCCAGAGTTTGGGCCTTTGCATGGATTCTAAATATACACAAAATAGACAAAAGTATTGTGGCACCTGGTTTCTCCAGTCATATGTGGTTCTTCCACAAATTGTTAATTGTACAGAACATCTTTGGACGTACAATGACCGGTGCTAAAGCCCTATTCAACCCTATTTAACAGCTCTGGGATGAACTCTGGAACTCTGCACCCCAGACCTCCTCACCCTATACAGTACCTGACTTTACTAACACTCTTGTGGCTGAATGATCAAATCTCTACAAGCACACTTCAAAATCTAGTCTTCCTAAGAAGAGTGGAGGTTATTAACAGCAAATGGGGAGTAAATGTGGAACACGATGTTCAGGAATCACATACAAATCTTCTGTTCAAACTTTTCTCCATACAGTGATAACGAGTGCAAAAAAAAAAAAAGCTTCACAGATATGTAGAGGCAGACACCTTTATATTCTCTTCTTACATTTACATACAAAATGCTCCTTTTTCCATGGATCAAAATTGTAATGAACAAATCTCCCACCTATTTCCCTGCTATGTGAATTCACACATGCTTCAAGTTTGGTCTTATCCAGGGTGAAGTACGAGACCCATTTTTTTTTTTTTCACCCAATGAAAAGAACACAAAAAAAATAAAAAATCAGCAACAGCTCATGGGAACAGCGAAGAGTCCAGTGCTCCGGATACACAACATCCAGAGGAGTTACGCCCAGGCGAACGCTTGCACGTCCACACAGACCCATGTGATCATGTGAATGAACCCGGAGGAGGACGTCTAAACGCCTCTGCTTTGTGTGCATATTAAAGTGAAAGGTGTAGTCTAGTACAGGGCAGACAGAAAGACAGTGACTGAAAGATAAAGACAAACAGGTCATAAAGAGGCTGTAGACAGTTAAATTATTTTTTTTTTTTTAAAGCAAAAAAAAAAAAACACAAGAGAAGGCCAGCCTCTCCGATTCAATAAAACAAATCATGAAGGCACAGCAAAAGAAAAAGGACAAAAACAAGTTGGGGATCAGTAAAACAATTTGGCCAAACTTATATTTTCCATGTACATCTCTTCTTTTTCAAGTGTGTGAAGACACAGTGTTGCTCTGTGAGTGTGTGTGTGAGAGTGTATAGAGTTCTGTATGGTCCTCTGTGCTCTCCCCCTCGCTCTCTCTCTCTCTCTCTTTCACACACATAGTTAGTCTCAGTGGGTTTGCTCTCACAGATACATCTCTTTATCCAGGATGAGCTGCAGGTTCTCTTTCAGAGCTCTGAAGCTGGGCCGCATCGCCGGTTCCAGAGTCCAGCATTGCTTCATGATGTCGTACACAACAGGAGGACAGCCGTCCGGAGCGTCCATCTTGTATCCTTTTTCCACGCGGGGCACTACGTCTTTCAGAGGCTGCGACGAGACACACATTTATACATTCATTGTACAAAAATAAAGAAAATATAATATACAATTGTTTAATTGATAGGTGTAGATTAGGGATGTGCATCTCCATATATGACAACGATGTAATTCGCGTCTCAATGCATAGCCAACGATACGATACGTTGATTATATATATATATATATATATATAGAGAGAGAGAGAGAGAGAGAGAGAGAGAGAGAGAGAGAGAGAGAGAGAGAGAGATAGATAGATAGATAGATAGATAGATAGATAGATAGATAGATAGATAGAGGAGAAATCAATCTGCATATTGGTCACAAACTATTGGTCACTTTTTAAATAATAAAAGTATAAATAAATCACTTTCTGCTGATGCAAATGTTTAAAAACGATGAATCGCAAATCCAAATGCCAACCTGCATCCGATGTACACTTTTTTAAATCGATGCATCACATCGTTAACTTGTATGCCGATTCAACGATGCTAATCGGCGGAGCCTACCATCCCTACTATAGACACACGTATATAATTATGGACTATTCTGCCCCCTGCTGGAGACTGCCGAGTGCAGGGAAATTTGACTTGTTTAGTCCATAAGAAGAATTTTGTTTAATTTTATTGCAAAGAATATATGTGATTTAAGCAACACCACATGGACAGTAACCAGAGTACCGGGACTCTAGAGATATAGCAGAACCTACTGCGCAACCTCCTAAACACAAAAGGACATGCTGTTATAGGAAATTACTGAGCAACAGAGCAGTATGATACACTGCCATTCCAAAGCTCATAGCAATTTGCTAATGCTACTACTTGTAATCTGTGTATAGTTACACGTAATTGTTTGAAGTGAAGAAAAGAGTGCAGGCAAGGTGGAGTGGGTGGAGAAGAGTGGCATGAGTGATTTGTGATAGAAGGATTTCTGCAGGAGTGAGAGGGGAAAGTTAATAGGACGGTGATGCGACCTGCTTTTTTGTATGGTTTAAAGACAGTGGCATAAAGACAGGAGGTGGAGCTGGAGAACTGACGAGGATGGACAGGATCAGAACCAAGTGCAGGCAGGACGTTTTGGAGAAAAGGTGAGGGAAGCGCGATTGAGATGGTTTGATCATGTGCAGAAGATGGACACAAGGTAGATCGGTAGAAGAATGCCGAGGATGAAGCCAACATGCAGGAGAAAAAATGGAGGTTTATAGACGTGGTGAGGGAAGACATGCAGGTAGTTGGTTTGAAAGAGGCAGAGGAAATGGAGGCGGACGATCTGCTGTGGTGACTCAAAAATGGAGCAGCCGAAATAAGAAGGGTTGCACTTGTTGGTGCACTCAGTGGTGTTTAAAGTGTGTGTGTGAAACAATTCACGCAGCTGCACCAGACTCTCTTTTTAAAATCTCCCTTCAGTAAAACTAAAAACTGTTGCTTTTGTCACTCTCACAGTAAACAACAATTACAAATTTCTTCCTTTCTGCAGGAAATACAGGAGTAAATAAACTCTTTAAAGTAAAGAATACTTACAATTCTTGGGTACGGTACACGGCCAAAGGAATAGATCTCCCAGAGCAATATTCCATAACTCCATACATCTGACTTGGTGGAGAATTTCTGTTCAGATACACAGAAATGACAGAATTTAGCCGTGGCCTTTATTACAACTGTCTGCAGTAGATCACACACAAACAGTCACACACACTCACACTCATGCTCACGGTCACACACTACCTTCTCTCTCAGAGCTTCAGGGGACGTCCATTTGATGGGCAGCTTAGCCGTGTCCTGAGTGGACGATGCCTCCTTGGTTAAACCAAAATCGCTGACTTTAGCGATGTTGTCCTCCGAGACTAAAACATTCCGAGCTGCCAGATCTCTATGGACAAAGTTGTTACTCTCCAGATACTCCATGGCGTCACACACATTCCTACACAGAGGGGCAGAGAGACCATATTTCAATCCTAATTACAATAACTGCTCAAAGGATTGCAATAACTGGAAAACGGATGTGTGTCATTTTAAAATACCTGGTCCACATGACCTTAAATATTATTCTTCCAAAATCTTTGACCTATATCTACCATATCCCTTAGTGTGTGTGTGCGAGCAATGATTATTACGACAAATTTAATCATTTCTCAGTACAGAAAGTAGTAAAGGTTGACCGAGTAACCGGTTTTGCCGATTGAATTGGTACTGATAGTTGATTGCTGGAACTATCGGCTATCTGCAAAAATCCATAGACAGTTTTTCCGGCTTTCTGTCCACTGTCATTACAAGTGGCTGATCACTGACGCCACATTGTTTTTTTTTGTTTTTGTGTATATGTAAACCTGTGCACTGCACGGAGAGCGCTATATTCTATTTGTTAAATATCTCATTCTATTTAGTAATGAATTGATTCATATTTATTTCCTTCAGCACATGTTCATGATTTAGCATTGTTTATTTTTTATGTTTTTTATTAAAGTTCTGTACTATTTTACATAGCGTTATGTTTAAGTTTTTCTTTTTTTTTTAAATCCAGTATCCACTTTAAAAACTATCGGTTGATTAATCGGTTATTGGAAAGTACGGCCTTTTCACTCCAAACTCAATTACAATAAAAGGAACAACATGTATGGATGAGATGAGATGAACTACTTTTCAGCAGGAAGATTCTTTCCCATGTGCACTTCACTTTCTCTTTATGAAATAGATAAAGAGAGCAGTGTTCCTCTGCCACTGACTAAAAAAAACTACTAAAGACAAATGAAAATGATCTGCATGGCATGGTTACAATCATTGTTGTTAAAATCCAGAAAGATTTCAGATTCTTAACACCCTCCCATAACCCCAATCTATACTGGACTTCTTACTACACTTCCTCTATTTCCTCTACTTGTGCAATATCAAGGCCAAGTGCAATATTTTTTTTTATTTTAATAATCACTGCAATCACTTCACTAAAATGTCATTGTGTGTCATGGGCCAATCAGAATGGTTTTCTGTGCTTGGTCATCTAGTTGTGTTATGTGTAATCATGTTTATTTTATCTGTGTTGCATATCATGTTGTATGGTTCATGTCTCATACAGTCCAGCGTTGCTGCACAGTGTCTGTTTACTCTAATAAAAATATCAAGATTCCTCCATTTGCTTATTGGTGCTACAGAAAAAAAAATTCGACTTATTTTGTATTATTATCAAGTACTTACTAATTATTGTCTCCGTTTGCACGACGCAAAAAAAACGTTTGCGAACACTACGAACCATTGAGACGTTTGCAATAAGTTTTACAAGAGTATTCCTCAAACTTTACTTCTCTCAAACCAGATTTGAACACTCACATAGAGAACTTGATCAAACAATCTCCTCCGATAACAGTGCGTCCTCTGGAGCGGAGGTAGTCCACCAGGCTTCCCTGCAGAGAAACGGTCACTCTGTATTAATGTAGCCTTCCATGCTATGTGTTTAAGTTTCATGCAGTCAAAAACATCACTGTGCTAATGCAGTTAACCTAAAAGCTTTGGAAAATGGATTTAAAAACTGTACAGTGTCAATGCAATGCGAGTTTAAATTAGAATTAGAATACTTTATTCATATTTAAATAAATATGCATATTAAGTTATATATTAATTGAAATGAAATGTCCAGCAGTAGTGAAACAAATGGCAAAAAACTTATGTACTTTTAATTAAGTGAAAGTTTAAAGGGGGCTACTTTTACTAGTCATATTTTACTGAGTGTAACTACCGTGTTTCCCTGAAAATAAGACCAGGTCTTATACAAGTCTTTGCTCCAAAATAGTTTTTTGGGGGGATGTCATATTCTTATCTACAACAATCTAGGGGTACATTTATTAATATATGGTACAAAAATCTATATATCATCCATTTTATTCATTATCCACCCGCTTGGGTATTTAAAAAAAAACACAGTAATTATAATGTATATTACCGGTATTATATCAATATTTTATTACAATCATTATTATATTTTAATTTTATATTACGATAACTATTATTGTTATATCAAAATTTTAGCTACACTATCGTGTATTGAATCGTGTTACTTTAAATGCCGGCTGATGATCATAACTATTTATTTTGCTTATTTTCGGGGTAGGGCTTTTATTGGGGGGACCTTGAAAAAAAAAAATCATGCTAGGGCTTATTTCTGGGAGATGTCTTATTTTTAGGGAAAAACTAATTTTACTTAAGTACTTCGTCCACCACTGGTGCTGGATAAATATGGTTCCTGACACTGACCTTAGACATGTACTCTGTGACAATGAACAAACTGCCTTTTTCCTCTACGATCACTCCCAACAGCTGCACCAGGTTATTGTGTCTCATTTGCCTACATTGGGGGGAAAGGGGAAGAAAAAAAAACAATGTCCACGAAGCGTTTCCACAAAAAATACAGGAGTAAATGTTGACTGATGTGTGTACTTCTTGTTTGTGACCACTGGAGCTTCACGGAAATTTCAAACCCAACTCACGTCATGACCGAGGCCTCTGCGATGAAGGCCTGCGCTGTGGCGTCATGTTTGATGCACTTCACGGCCACTTTATTGCCTCTGTAATCTCCCACCATAACATCTGCGCAAAACATTGCACGTCATTCCCCGGACGATTAGAGTCATGCTTGGATTTTCTCAGATCTTATCTTTTTTTGATGGATATGTTGCCCTCTCTAGCCTTTTAACCTGCACAAGTATTAGATTCAAATCCAGGAAGTGATGAATAAACAATAACGCTAAGCAGTCATCTTAGGGCAGCGGAAATATAAACAATATCGTTTTGAAACATCTTAGAGCACTTAGCAGCCAGTGGACGGCTTCGTCATTAGAGAATGCTTTTACGTGCTAATTATTCGCTGTGAATGTGCTTAAAGTGTAAAGTGGATAGTCTTCGATAGACCGTGTGTGAAACTTGCCTCCGAATTCACCCTTTCCAATAGATTGAATGAGTTTCAGTTCCTTGAGGTTCAGTGCCCATCCACCTGTGCAACACAAACAGGAAGTGTGAATAGCTGCGAGCATTAAACCAAAAAGACACAAGAAAGAAGCTTTACATATCAGTAGTGTTCTTCTATACGGTATAAAACCACCCTGCTAACATGTAAATGCTATGTATGTCATGCAAGTATGATCATTCTGCATTGAATCTGCACTGTACCAATCTCAGGGCACAGAAAGAACCCTGACCTGTACGCCTTCTCAAAAAACCTTATACAATGTTCTGAAAAAGATTTTACAACAATCATTATAAAGGAGCTTAGAGAAACATCCAGTATCAGCACACCCTGGATGGCACATCAGTCCATCACAAAGCACTGTTCATATACTCTTAAGGTCGATTTAAAGACTCTGGTCCACCAAATTGCATGTTTTTTTGGAGGTCGGAGAAAAAAAAAAAAAAGTGTTTCTGAGAATCGGCTCAATTCCCATGCAATTATTTTCCAATCAGAATGCATTGGAGATGCAGAACTTTAGCCAAAACTGTTCCCAACTCCAATTTGACGTAGCAAGATTCATTGGCATAAAAGTTAACGACGTGATGCATTGATTTAAAAACGTGTGCATGGGATACAAGTGGGCATTTGTATCGTGTTGTGTTGTTTTTAACATATTTGCAATGTCTATATAACGAATTGTCAGTGCGCTATACTTTAATATTTAGAAAGATATTATTAATCTGTGACCAATATTTTATACGTAGATAGATTTCTCCTCTCTAAACTGTTTCTGAAGTGTGTTCTCTCATCACCACTGCGTGAATACGACTCATCACAACACTACGGAGACCGAGGCGTGTCCTGAGAGTCACATAGAATATACACACATCAGACATAACATTATCATCACCTGACTAATATTGTGTTGGTTCCCCTTTTGCTGCCAAAACAGTCCTGAGGCATCAAGCATCAACACCATAACGTCTTCAGTAATTGAGATACACTTGCATGCATGTGCAACTGTATCTCCCCATGTGCATCAATAAGCCTTGGCTGCCCATGACCACTGTTCTCTCCATGGAGCACTTTTGATAAACACTGACCACTGCAGATTGAGAATATCCCACAAGAGCGGCAGTATTAAAGATGCCCTGACCCAGTCATGTAGATATCACCATTAGGTCTTTGTCTAATGTTCTCACTCAAATCCTTACGCTTGCCCATTTTTCCTGTTTCTAACACATCAACTTTTTAAAATAGTTTAACATGGCAGAGGTAGAGCTGTATCTTGCTGGAGACAGAACAGAAACTTTTTTTCTATTTCTTTTACACTACAAAATCCTGTTGATCACTGTGTACCATATTTAATTGCATTGCATCAAATTTTTTTCCATTGCATCATAGTGCATTGAATGGCATTGTGTTGAATTAAATCGAAATCAGATCGCACACTGCATCGTAATGGGGTGAATCGTATCGCATTCGGTAGTATCAGTAGCGCCTTCATATGTGTCTTTATTTCATTGCAGGCTATGTGTCGAGACGCGAATCGCATAGGACTCAGTTATGGCGATGCACATACTTAATTCCCATAATGTATATTACTTTACACTGTAATATTATTAATACATACATTAATACGTCTGCATCAATTTGTATCTCATTCAGTCTACACATGTATAGAGAATATCATACATATCATGCCTGATCACATGATCAGGAAACTTTCACAAAAACAAGAGGTGAAAAAACAACCCCAACAAGGACACAAGAGTCTGATTAATGAAAGAAGGAATGGAGGACATTCTGTGCTCTTACTTCTGGAGAACTCATCCTGCTGCCACTGTTCCCTCCATGAGCTTGGGTTTCATGAGTCTGGTGCAAAGCCCGTCTGCGTCTTTTGTGTAGTGCTGCACACAAACACCAATAAGAAGTGGGTTAGACATGTTGACATCAACTGCAGATTTGTCTCCACCTTTATCAGAAAGACATTCATACACTGGGCTCAAAGATTTTTAGATTTCTTAAATATTTCAAACCAACAAAGTGAATGTTCAATACCTTGAATATTTAAATGCGCTACACTTTCCCACTGGGATTAATAAAGTGATCGATCTCTCTCTATCTAATCTGCACTGCTTTGTACAAAAGATCAGATTTTTCCATGTCTCATCTCTTCTCTTCTCTTGATATATTTGATCTAAAATAGATCAGAGAGGTTTTGGCACAAACTTGTGGCAGCCCGAGTGCATGCTGTCAAAATGGGACGAACCGAATACTCTGACATTTGTGTGAATATTTCAAAGGCTTTACTTTCCACTATAGTAAAAAGGGTTTAACCCCTTTCTTCAGAAAGACACATTCGCACATGCAGACTACTCTCAGGCTTCATGCATCAAAGCTTTTGTAGATTTTTTTTTCGAGCAGAAGATAATGTAACCAGTGCAACAGAAACGTAACAGTTGTGCCTCATAAATGTCTGACCTTCCTCTTTGTCACTTCCTTTTCATCAACTTTTCCAGGAACTGAATTGCAGGCAGCAGGTGAGACGACGCCATGTACGTGATACCACACCATCCATAACAAATCACACAGATACCAAACCTGCACCTGATACCCAGGCTGATGATCACGCAATCAATCACTGAACTCCATGGCAAAGCAACCTTGTTTATCATCAAGCTCATGCTGTGAGTTCTTTACTGCTTAATGCTATATGCTTAAGTGAACCAGGACTGAAAGATCAATGAAGAAGGATTTCACCGCCATTTACGAATAATGGGTCTTACTGAGCACGCTGAGGCTGAAGGAGCTGGTGCTTTTAAAAAAAATAACAGTTGGGTGTAGAGAGTGGAAGAAAGAAAGAGAAAGAAAGCAGGAAGCAAGATCTGAGTACATATATAACACATAAACCACTACTCAGCACTTTGTCCAAGTTACACTGAATGTAAAAACGAGTTGAAACACCCGAAACCTTAAACTATTTCTGGTGCCGTTTTTTTTTCCTTCTCTGAATGGTGAGCCGAGCTCAAAGCTCAGAGAATTTTTGCATGACATTTGTGAGGCAATAAAGTCTCAGCAGATTATAAACTCGTACTATACTCATGCACACACTGAGCAGGCAAAAAAGCATTATGAAGGCCTGTGCATATGCATGTGTTTGTGTGTGTGCGTGTGCATGCGCGGGCATGTATGCACTTTAAAACTGTATGCGTTTCCTGACGCCTCGAACAGAAGTTCTTTCTGCCTTTGTGGCTGTGTCTGAAGTTGGCTGCTTCCTGTTTTGGCTATTTTGAGCCAGTCTGTGAACATCATTTAAAAACGGTGTATGTTGGGGAGGATTCTGAAACTAAAAAAAGACATTAGGAATTCAGCAATTCGAGCAGATCAGATACAAGAAGTATTTTAGTCCTACTTCGTGAATATTGTGTAACATTTGCCCTGCTGAAAAATGTATAATGTATTAATTCTAAAAAAAATGTGACTCAGACAATTACAATAAACATCACAAAGCTAATCAGACAATTTAGATTTGATCGATTCTGGTCATGTACAATCGGGTATTTCAGTTTTAAAGTGCATTACAGGTCACAGAAATGGAAGAAGTTTGCTGAATTGCTGAAAAAACTTTCCGAGTTAATACTGGTTGCATGTTAACAGCTTTTTGACTACGTGTCTATTTCCTGAAGATGGCCACTACAACTAAATGAAACACTTCAGAACGTGTTTAAAACAAACAAACAAAAAAAAACTGTTGAGATAAAAAGGAAACACTTTTTGGTATAAACTTGCTGTATGCTGCTTTGTTCTAAAAGTTAGCATTCGCTGCTAAACATATGCTAATCATGTATTTTTTCCTTGTTGTCCACATGAAGATACCATGTAGAAACGATTAAGACAGAACTAGCCATTTAGACACACTTCATATTTTGACCATAAACGCAACATTAAATAACAACGTTACAATGCAATAGTGGCTTTGGCTTAAATACTGAAGAATTAAAGCTGGAGGACTTTTTTAACTGGGAGAATCGATTTTTTGGTTTCCTTCTGTGAAATGCACAATAGTGACCCTTGCCAAATGTCTATTTATGGAAGCCGGGAAGCTATGTCGGCCCTGCCTTTACAAACCGGAGCCAGTGTTACTTCATGCTGCTTCCTATAAGACACTTTAAGCCTTCATGTCTTTCTGAACTGCTGCATAATATGAATGATAATATTCGCTGATTCCATCGGCAAAAATGTTAACGTGATGCATCGAAAAAAAAAAAAAAAAAGTGCATCGGACAGAAGTATCACGATGCATCTTTTAAACATATTTTTTAGTGGTAAAAAACAATTTATTTATATATCATTATTAGTAAATGCGCTATACGTTCATTTCATTTCATTATACTATCATTTACAAAGTGGCCGATAATTTGTGCCCAATATTTCTATACAGATCGATTTCTCCTTGCTAACTGTGTCTCAAGCGCGTTCTCTCAGCACCACTGCTGCTACGTGAATATGACGCATCACAGACCGTCTAACGTGACCGAGGTGTGGCCCGAGAGTCACATAGAATACAGATTAACATGGCAGAGGTAGAGCTGCGTCTTCCTGCAGACAGAACAGGAATCTTTTTCATTTCTTTCGCACTACAAAAGCCTGTGTGAAAATGCTGTGCGTTAGAAGTCAGAAGACACTTCAGTAAATTGATGATTTGCTGTCGGTCTGAACCAAAGGAATAAAAGTGAACTATCTTTACATATTGAAGTGCATAGCATCATATTTTTGTTCCCCATTGCATCGAATTGCATGGTGTTGAATCAAATCGAAAACAGATCGCGCTGCATCATGATAGGGTGAATAGTGTTGCATCGCATCGGTAGCTGCTGCATATATATCTTTAATGTATTGTATCATTGGGAAACACATTTCGAGGGACGCGCTATCTACCCTCCTCCGCATGCACCTGGGTACAGCTCTGTGAGTCGGTCATTTCACTCAAACACAGAGCATTGATCATTTCACTATTTCACAGACTCCCTGCCATAGAAGGCTTTGGCAATATAAAGATTCAAATTCACAAGAAACCAACAACGGGTATACAAAGGATATAAAAGCCAATTAGCAACAATTATAATGTTATGATTATGCAGGCTTTCTTCTGTAAAACCCCAATTCTTTTCTCAGGTAGTAAACAGATATTTGTTTCATTTTGGGTTAATGTTTACAGCTACAGTATGTGGCAAGAGACACGTAATATAAAGTAAGAGTGCAAAATAATTAATCCGAAGCAGCCTGTGCCGAAACAACCCTGAAACCCCAGACTTTTATGTGAGCCTGACCTCGACGAGCTGCATCAGGTTCTCGAAGTACACCTCCTCGTCGATGGAGAGTTTCCCGTTGTGGTAGATGATGCGGTAGTGCTCCACTTTGCCCTCGGAGCTCACACACAGCGTGTAGTCTCCGGGGAAGTTGGTGCTCTCGCGCACCAGGTACAGCCCCGTCTCGGGTGGGTAGAGCAGTCTCTCGGCCTGGTCACGTGTTATCTTACCATGGAACCATCTGAAGGAAAGCGGGAAGAAAAAACAAACAGCAACATAAACAACACTGAACATGACCAACACCGAGAAGCATATTATACTTTTTAAAGTGTATATCATTTTTTTGCTCGTCCTTATTAAACATAATCTACAGCCATGTTGATAAATAAAAGGGAATCGAGAACATTTGAGATCGGCTTCAAATGTAAAGTACAACTTGTCTGGTCTAACTGTGTACGTATTTCTCCTAAACTTCCATTTAGCATAAAAAAAATAAATTTATAAATGCAAATTAAAAAGCAATAAAACTATTTAGCAGAATAATTGGGATAATGGAGATAAATAGTCAGTGGTGGCTTGTTCTTAGGAACAGGTATAGGAGAGGGTTAACATTTACACCAGCCGTTTAGAACAATCCATATTTAATAACAAATAGTCATCGTTAAAAAGCCCTTAACAAAAATGAGAATTACATCACAAAGTGCTAAAAGCCCCTTTGGAGAAACAATCACTTTTCTATGATGCTTGCTTTTCAGTGGAAGGAGAAACCGTTAACAGACCTATAATGAACGGGTTGCCAGATTGGGCTAGTTTGAGGTACTCCACAGCTGCCAAGATTTTTTGAACAAAAGAAATCAGAATTTATTACATTTCCCCCCCAAAAATCTAATTATATGTTAATACAGTATTCTATATTTCTAATAAGAAAACATGTTGATAAAAAGATTGGGAAAGTCGGATTTTAGAGTAATGGCTGTACATCAGATATATACAGGTAACTGTATGATTTTTTTGAGTGTGTGTGTTTTGTATGTGTTTTTTTTTTTAGAAGTCAACTCTAATATGTCTCAACCTTATGCTAGATAGTATACTGAATATATTGTTGACTCTTAACTTCTTATTAAAAATCCACTAGCATAAGGCAACCTCATGACTTCATTTAGTTAAAAACAAATGTCGTTATTACCAACAAAACCTACTGTTACAAACTACTGGTGATTTTCATGACATATGGTTTTATTTAGAGGCAAAAAACCCTTAAGACAAAAAAAATACAAATTTTAAAAAATGTAAAAAAAAACAACAACAAACAAACAAACAAACAAACCAAAAAAAAAAAACCACATGCAAAAAAATTTCATTCTAACGACCCTACTGGTGGTTTAAGCTGTGGAAAACAAAAATACATGCACTAACACACATTTATTTAGCTATCCTTGTGAGGACCACATTTATTGACAATAATTAATGAAAATACGTAAAGCCACGCTGCACCGAAATCGAATCCTCTGCTTAAATTCAACAACCAAATGAAAACCTGCAGCTTCGGTAAAAATAAAGAAATCTCCAGTTTTTCTAATGAGAACCAGCCAATTGTCCCCACAAGCTCGAAAAACCGCCAGATATTGCTTACTCTGTGGAGACATTTGATCCCAACAAGGATATAAACACACAGAACACAGTAACACTCGAGTTCAAGACGAGAAAAGAAAAATTACAGGGTTCCAAAAGGAGCACAGCGTCGGACGCTTCTGCTGAGACTCTGGCATCAGAAGCATGCAATCTGCGTTTTTCAATTCCCATTGAATCGTACCCCTCAAACAGAAACCTGAATACTGAAAAGAAAAGAACGAAACCTGTGCACAATTTGCTGCACTGAAGTACTGTAGTTGTGAAGCTTGTGTGTAAAACATGTATAGAGCAGTTCAGAGCTGCTTGAATAATGAATAAAACGATTGCAGGTATTCAATTAATAATTCGTTCAAAAATCCACAATGTTCAAATCCTAATTATTCAGTTAAAGAATGAAACCGTTCTATTATTTACTCAGGTTCATATTTACACAAAATTTGCTTTTATATTGCACACTATAAAATCATCTATCGAAATTTCCATTCTTTGTATTAACATTAATCACAGTAATGAATTAGCTCTTTAAATGCTGTATGCAACATGAACATGACCATAGTCTAAATCCATAAAGAAAAGATAACGGTTTCATGAAATTCTTGATTCTGATTGGTCCAAACATGTGGATTCATTTTCTATTATAGTAGCAGCATGGCTCAGAAGGAAGTTTCAGCTGCAGCATGAAAGAGAATTTAATACCCAAAGTTCTCGCTTTAATGCCTATTGTTCGTTTGTTTTTGCTCACAGGAAGTCATATGGTAGGCGATATTACATCACAAGAACCTAATAATAAAAGGATGTTTCGAAAACCTTGAATCATTCATGTGAAGATTTATTTACTTATTTATTCAGGAGACTCTCAGAACACGTTTCACGGAAATCAAACCAAATGTGAGCGCTTTGTAATGATCATAGCGCTTTTCCCTGGTGTGGGAAAGTCTGTAGAGCGGCAGTCTGTAGATGCTTTCTGAGGTCTTTGTTGTGCATTTGGTCTCACAGTTTTGAAGAGTTGTTTAAAACATAAATAACTTGCCTTGCGAACGATTAAATGGAACAGTTTAAAAACACGATATGTCGCCAATGAATAAAAATAAAATGGCGATTTGAAGCTGCACTATATGAAGATTAACAAACCGATTCCTTTAGAGGACGGTTATATGGTCCTATATTTCACGTTAGACAACTTCCGCCTAGATTTTTGGGTGTGAAGCTCATAAATTAATGTTGCGCAATTAATACAAACAAATTGTAAAATGAAAACTCAGTTGTATTCTGATAAAAAAAAAAAAATACATCAAAATGTGCGGTTAGTAAATCTTTTCCAAAATTGTCCCAGAATTTCAAACAGCGTATTTTCTAATTGGAACAAAACCTCATATTTTTATCTGTTTACACTGCAGCAAATGATGAATGCAGTGGAAAAAAATCTGTGAAACAAGTTTGTTCCTGTTTTCACCGCAGTTATAAAACATTGCTTCACTTCTCTTAAAGTTCATAAAAAAAACAACAACATAATGCAATGTTTTTGCCGTTTTCGTGTTTTGCCGTAAATCTTCTCCGTAGGGCAGTTTGCTGCTGTGGTGTGATTGATGGGCAGGAATTGAAGAATGACAATTTCCGATGATCTCGATCGATCGGTTTCCTGGTTCATTTACTAACTGGTTTATTTATTACACTGTCCGACGTGTGCTGCTTTTCAACTGCCGACTAGCTGATTTAAATGAGGTGGCAATCGTAAGTGCTGGACACGCTATCAGCAAGACATGTGCCATGAGCATGACTATAGTGAAAGAACATTGATGATATCACTAACGCGTGCACTAAATATAGCTCGTCCCGGCTAAATGTCATGTGTCTGTATTTTCCGGCATGACTGGGTTCAACAATCTTTCTCTCTCTCTCTATATTCAAACATCAATTACTTGGCAGTTTAAATGTCCTCACATATACTATATGGACAAAAGTATTGGGACACCTGGAGGCGCGCACACAGAATATATAAACATCTTTGGATGTGGAAGCATTACATTTTCCCTTCACTTGAACTAGAAACCCCAAACCTGTTTCAGCATGACATTGCCCCTGTACACAAAGCTAGCTCCATGATCATTTTCATGGGTTAGAGTGGAAGATCTTGATTGGCCTGCTAAAAGCTCTGACCTCAACTCTACTGAACACCTTTGGGATGAACTGGAACACTGACTGCACCCCAGACCTCCTCACCTCACCTACATCAGTGCCTGATTTTACTAACACCCTTGTAGCTGAATGAGCACACTCCAAAATCTAGATACATCAAATACAATATTATACAATATTAACAGCAAATGTGGAATGGGATGTTACAAATCTTATCCCTGGGTGTCCACAAACTTGTCCAAATAGTGTAGTTTTAATTTCATACTGAGATTCTTCACAAATACTCAAAAATAACCAAACACACCAGTTTTCAAAGATGCTTTAAAACCCCATAGATAATACACAACATTATCTACACTGTGTATATGTTCGTCACTAACAGAAAGGTGACATTAATAACAAAACTATATTTATAAACAGGGTTTCTGCAGGTTTCACCAAGTCAAATTGAAGACTTAAGACCTTTTTAAGACCATTTAAAGACTAAGAATGAAATTATGACCTACATCACACACAAAACCCTTTTTTTCAAGCCAAGTATCGCTAAACTTGCACTTCCCCATTGCTGAAAAAGTAAAATCCGTTTTACGCATGTGGTACAATTCAAGAGAGCTTCGCTCCAATAACAGAAAGCTGTTGCATGTTGGTCTCATTTGTAGTCATAATACAGATAATTATACTTGAACTTGCGAAAGAAAGAAAGAACTACAACACCATGGAAACTAACAAACAAAAACATGCTAAAGTGCTGCGGGAGCATTTCAATGAGTCATGTAAAGAAGCTTTTTGTCATTTTGAAACCACATATAGCTGACGCAGTACACAGCGAAATGAGACCATGTTCCTCCTGTACCCTGGTGCTTCATTAAACAAGATAAAGCTACATAACAAAAACACAGAGCTAAGGACTAGTAAGTGTCCTCGCCACATAAATTCATAGTGTGTAACCTGGTGCAAACAGTGCAAACACAACACAAAACAGTTTTGGGCAAATACACAAAACAGCGCCACCAGTAAACCTACTTTATATTATACAGTACTGTGTGCAGAGAGAACTGAGTACAGGAGTGTACTTGTAAGTAAACAAAATGTAAACAAAAGGGTTTGTGCAAAACAGCAATAGCAGCAGTCGAGAGCATGTGCAAAAACAGCATGTAAACAGTTTGTATTAGAGCTAGCGTTACATGGACATCGCATGATTTAAAACCTACAACAGTGAATTTGACACTATTTAAGGACTAAAATTTAGATCCTGCAGAAACCCTGTATGAACCTCGCTTCCTTTTATGGCATGTGGCAGACGCTTTTATTCAGACTGTCTTACAATGATCTCACTCTAACCTCTTAACAGTTGAGGATTATTAAGGGCCTTGCTCAAGGGCCCCACAGTGGCAGTTAAGTAATGGTGGGATTTGAACTCACAATCTTCTGATCAGAAGTCCAACATCTTAACTGCTGAGCTACTCCTTGCCCTTAGCCATTATTTCTGTAATTTACTGATATTTTGCTCGATTCTTTTTTTAAAGCTACGTACAAATGTAGTGTTTACATAGGATTCCTATTTACTTGGAAATCTATGCGGTGTGCTTTTTTAGCCACTGAAACATTTACATTTTTAATACAATTATAACAAAAAGCCTAGTTACCCAAATAGTGTTATCAAAAAATAGAAATTAATATTTTGAGGTCACGCATTTCTTTCTATTTATATTTCACTAGATATAAAAAAAAATTAAACACAGTAAAGTGTGTTTATTTCAAGATCTATTTCATACACTGTGTTAAATGTTTATGAAATCAGCATTTATTTATTTAAAATCAAAGCAAATCAGATTTTATTGGTCAGACACACATTCATACAGAGTACGACATGCAGTGAGATTTTTACGACTGTCCAACATATAAATAGAAATAGAGTATAAAAATTCAAAATTCAAAAATAAAGTATAAAAAATATAACATAACTAAGTATAAAAATAGGGATAAAACAAACAGTATACTATACTGAAGGCTACACACACACACACACACACACACACACACACACACACACACACACAAAATATATAAGAGTAAGGCAGAAAGGGATGGATTTGTATATAACAGATATTGACAGAGGTCCAGATTTAACGTCTCCCAGTGTGATTGTCACTAAAGAGTCCATGTGCTGATATTAAAGGGAAACTGTACTGTGCCAGTGTTTGTTTATTTCGAGATTTATTCTATACATTGTGTTAAACGTTTATGAAATAAGCCATTATTTATTTAAGTCATGAAAGGCGTAAAATTTGTGCTTTTAGTCGTAACATATCGGTACTTACGGCATGAGGCTGAGTTTTCCGCCCGACTTGACTCCTTCTCGTTTCTGGACGTAGTTCGCTGGAATGGTTCCCTCTCGTCCCACTGTGTTTTTGGCTTTGTACCAGTTTGGGTCCTGTTATTAAACAAAAAGTGCTGTTTCTGTAACACTGAAGGAGAAACAGGAGTAGCAGCAGGTCTTACAGGAGAAGACACTGAGAATCCAGTAGTGTCGGGAGCATTAATATGGTGTCACACAGGGCAGAGGGGGAAACAACACTTACCTTGGTGACTCCTATAATAGTGAGAACATCTCCTTTACACAGGGGCAGGTCCTGGTCAGTCGTGCCGGGGAAGTTGTACCTCGCTACGCACTCTGTGCCCGGAGGCCAAATCGTCTAATGAGGGGGGAGATGATGCAATGCTGCTTATTCAGTGGACACACAGCAGATCTCAAAACACACACAGACACACATTGCACTCTCTCTCACATGCTGCACACACACCACACACTGTCTCCCCCATTAGACACATACTCGTTCATTTGTGCGTGCACATTCACTACTCCTGTGCATGTGCCCTCTCTCACACACACCTATGCACTCTCTCACCCATGCCCATTCCCTCTCTCACACATGCTCTCTCTCACCCACGCCCATTCCTCTCTCACCCACGCCCATTCCCTCTCTCTCACATGCTCTCTCTCACCCACGCCCATTCCCTCCCTCACACATGCTCTTTCCTCTCTCACATGCTCTCTCTTAACCATGCCCATTCCTCTCTCACACGCCCATTCCCTCTCACACATGCCGTCTCTCACCCATGCCCATTCCCCCTCTCACACACGTGCTCTCTCACCCTTGCTCATTTCCCTGTCACACACGCCTATTCCTCTCTCACACACGCCCATTCCTCTCTCACACACGCCTCTCACACACCCCATGCCCACACTCTCTCCTATAAGCACTCTCTTGACCATGCCCTCTCTCACGCACGCCCATTCCCTCTCGCACGCACGCCCATTCCCTCGCACATGCCCACACCCCTTTCTCGCACACTCCCTCTCTTGCACATGCCCACGCCCTCTCTCATACAAGCCGTCTCTCACATGCCCACTCTCATACAAGCCCTCTCTTGACCATGCTCTCTCGCACATGCCCACTTCCTCTCTTGCACATGCCCTCTCTCACATATGCCCAACCCCTTTCTCTCTCGCACATATCCTCTTTAGTACCTGCTCTCTCTTGCACACACACCCCCACACTCTGAGGGTGTGAGCAAGAGAGAGTATCAACCAAGTAAACCACATAGAAATTGCCGATTTGCTAACATGAAGTCAGTCGGAAATTTCTATGTGGTTTACTTAGTTGATAACGCATGTGCAGTAATAAACCCTGAAGAACCATTTTACGATATCTGATTTTATTTCTAAAACAGATAAAAATCTGGAACATCAACCGATCTTCTTTAGTGGAATCGCTCGACAAAAACAGTAGGAAACGCAAATATCACATAGATAAAGTATTAAAATAAGATAAAGCTAAAGGAAAGTAAGAAAGAAATATTATATTTAAAAAAATCAACCCCCAAAAAGCAAAAAAGGGTTTTACATGTAAAATTATATAATACACAAATATCATGTAAATAAAGTAAAAATATAATAAAAGAAATTGTAAAAATAAAATCAACCCCCCAACAAGTCTAATTACGTGTAAAGATTTCAATCATAATCTTTATGTATTAACAAGATCAGATTTGACTTCGTTCCGCCTAAATTCAATCCACCATTCTGTATCGATATCAAACAAATACTGAATCTTCACTAATAAAAGGTACAGTATGAATAAAAATAGGCAGTTTCAGTTTCTAAACTGGCTGCAAAATTCGTAAATAATTGCAGTTTCAGTATTAAACAAACAAAAAACCATCTTACTTATTATTTATCACTAAACCTCTAATTATTTATCACTAAATCACTAATTTATCACTAAATCACTAATGTAATTGAATGCTAGGCTAATTGAAGGCTAATTATCTTTTAGCAATATATATGCTAAGGGATCACACCGTTCCATTCCAGCTAGCTTTTATTGTTCACTCTCACCTGTACAGCAGACATGGTGAAGTGGGTGGAAGGAAAAACGGAAACAGGGAGAGAGGGAAGGAGAAGATCCTCTCAGTGTCCCAGCAGGTTAAGAAACACCATCAGCACTGAACCAACATCCACCATCAAGTGCGTCCAGAACCTACAAACAGAACGATTAAATTTATTTAAAAAAATAATAATAATAATAAATGTAGAAACAATATATAATACTATGAGAACAGGACAAATGTTTGATCCAGGAATGAGAAGACCTGTGAAATGTCACCCTAGCAGCATGACTTCTTTATTCACCCCCTCATTGCACTGTGTGAGGTGGTGGAGACGCTTTAATGTGCATTCAAAAATGCGTCAAAAGTGACACGCTAGGTTCGTTTGAAGTCCCTCAAATCCCTCCCAGAATCGAACAGAACAAAGCGACCAATCGCTCAGAAGGGAGTGAACTTATAAGTACGAGCAGCTTAATAACAGGAAGCGCAAACACTTTCGAAGAGGAAGTGTCGGCTGCAGATTTTCCGATGCCTCAGACAGGAACTGGGGTTTGTAACAGCACAGCAGAGCAGAGCTGAGAGAGCGACATCGTGTTTCTAAACACGGCTGAAACTCGAGGGAAGATCGGCATCTTCTCAAACCACACTCCAATATCATCAGAGGCACCACGTCAGATTACCATACATGGGCAACAAGAATGCTGAAATATTGTACCACGTGAACGAATACTAAGAAGGCTTGAACATTGTGATATGGCACATCACCGCTGAAAATGGCTTTCCGATTTCAGCCAGCACTTCCTGTTCATAGTTCATGTCATGTAGCCCTGACTATACTTCCTGTTTTCACTGCAATAAGGCCTGCTTTCTGGAAGTTACTTACTGATTCTCGGTGGTCCCAATTAGGCAAGAAAATGAAGTATGTAGACTTTTTTCCGGCACAGACTTGTACACAAACACACACACAGAAAATCACAGACACACAGATTGACCCCGAGAGACATACATTAAGAGAGACACCGAAACAGAAAGACATTTGTAGACACACAGATACGCAAAAAATAAAAGAACAGGCACAGTCAGACACACACACACACACACACACACACACAGGCACAGAGACACACAAACAAAGGCAGACACAGAGACACACAAACACATTAAGGCACAGACACACACAGAGAGACACACACACACACACACACAAAGGCACAGAGACACACACACAAAGGCACAGGGAGTGGTTGTTGAGTGGTTAAGGCGCCGGTTTACTGATCAGAAGGTCGGGGGTTCAAGCCATCGCCAAGCTGCCAGTCTTGGGTCCTTGAGCAAGGCCCTTAACCCTCTGTGCTTCAGGGGCGCTGTATCATGGCCGACCCTGCGCTCTGGCCCCAGCTTCTGAACAAGCTGGGATATGCGAAGAAAGAGTTTTAATGTGCTGTTATGTATATGTGACAAAAAAAAAGGCAATTCTATTCTATTTTATAAATAAACACACACCTGATATTTCATATCCATTCCACAAACATAAAACACAGCGCACAGCCATAATCAGAAATTTTGTGTATCTGCAAGGTTTACAGTATGGGCAAACTTCCTGTGTTGGTCAGAGCGATGTTTCGTGCAGTTAGTGCTCGATCGACATTAGAGGATGGGTGTGGGCTCCAGACGCCAACCACAGCTCCTGTACACAGCAGCCTTTACAGTAAAGGCACATAAGCCACTTCCCTTTAAAAACACACTTTTCCTTTGCTGTTCCGATGGCCTAATTTTACATTGCCTGCACCGGAACAGCATGAATCATTAAAAAATAGGACACATGTGGTGAGGCCTACACAAGTACACAAAATTTTACAGAAAAAAAAACCCACTTTGGGAACCTGATATGATGTGCCTATTAAAATCTATTCAACAATCTGGGTCTGGTAAACCCAACAGCAGCGTGATTGACTGAGGACAGGATGCGTCCAATTCCGCAGATACATCAGCTGCTTTTCACAACAGAACTCTCTCAGCTCCAATTCCCTCTTCACCATCTGCGACACTCCAGTATAAAAAACGATTTTACATTGAACTCGATGTTCAACTGATACTCGAGCTTCGAAGACAACAAGCTCGATAGATTTATATTGGACCGTGCGACATCGCGGGGCTGTACTTTTGTTATTCCTGTAAGAAGTTTGCGGTCGCCACTGCAACTCCCAGCACAGCCGGGTTTCCAGGTTGAAAAACCTGAAGCTTGTTTTCTTACTCACTCACCGCTTTCCTGCAATGTTTAACGTCATATTAAAGGCTCTGGGTTACTGATCGAAAGGTCGGGGGTTCAAGCCCCTGTCACTCTTGGGCCCTTAAACAAGGCATTTAACCCTCAGTGCTGCAGGGTCATTGTATCCTCTGACCCCAGATTCCCATCGCTGGGGTATATGTGAAGAAAGAATTTCACTGTGCTGTAATATACATGACAAATATCACCACTTTTTTTTTTAAGAAAACCGATGTAGTCTTACATTTATACTGGATTCCAAACTCCAGAGAGCATTCCATTTCAGCATGGCTAGTTATAGATCTACAAGATGACGAGCACAATGGTGAAGATCAAATCTGAAGAAACAGACCCGAGTACTGTAATACTGAAATACTGTATCGCTCTATTCAGGTAGTGGTGAAATAAGAGCTTAAATCTCAGCAGAAAAGCATTGTGGGTAAGAAAGAAAAAAAGAGTTAACTAGAGTGAAAGACTGGAGTGAAAATTTTGAAACTTTAAATGTCAATTCGATGCCAACGCCGCTAAAGACCTCACATGGTTATAAATGCTGATATGGGAGGCTTTTAACTGTTTTTTTTCCGAAACTGTTAAACGGCCATCAGTATCTGAAAGCTTTTTAACCCAAAAAAAGAAAGAGAGAGAGAGAGAGAGAGAGAGCGAGAGAGCAAAAAGATAATCACTGTGCAGAGAAGGGGAAAACGTGATGCAATCGCATGAAAACACCTTGAAAAAAGAAAGAAATAAAGTATACCACAACAAATAGCAGGATGCTGCCGCTTTGCAAAACGGCGCAAACTGTAGGTTGGGTGAAATCGAATCTTTTAATTTGTTGTTTATATTCAAGCACAAGCAAAACAAATGTGAAGTATCATTTTTCTCAGAAGAGTATGGGGTGTGCCCAGACTTGTACCCCATAAAAATGATGTCATTACTTGAGGAATGCGTGTTCAGGGCCCGATCTAGTACAAGAGAACTTTTCATTTCTGGTCTTCTCAAAAAAGTGTGCTGCACACACACACACACACACACACACACACACACACACACACACACACACGGCAACTGGAAGCCTGCATGCTCCCGAACAAGACTCCATCTGGATGAAAAAATATATTCATGGAAAATTCCAGAAGAGCCAAAGCTTTCCTTCTCATTCACAAGTGCTTCTGTGTGTCCCATGTGCTCAGATGAACCCGGTGCATAAAATGTCTGGACCAAAAGAGAAGAAGCTTCGAAGAGATGATTTCCCGTGACAGTTCTTCGTGGCATTGTGTGTTTGCTTGCTTCTCATACTGGGTGCGATATGCATCAGCATTCACTGATCATTAGACTTTGTAAAACAAGTTTGATCAAAGGACAGTGTAGAAGGAAAACAAAGACAATAAATTCAATAAAGAAAATAACAAGGGTCTGAGAGTCAGCCTATAATAAAGGAGACAAACTGTAGTCGCACACGCCACCCACCAAAAAACCTCAGAGATCTCGAGCTTGATTTGACTTGATGCCGTTTTTAACCAGAAAAGGAAAGGGCGAGAGTGCCTGTAGGTGACATGAGGAACCAGGAAGTAAGAGTGCAGACATGACGTGCAACCAGATAAGCACTTCAGGACGGTAAAGTCCACACCCGTACCCGTATGCGCTTCCAGCAAAGTCCTTCGTGTCATTTAAAAAACACACAGAGCCACCAGAGCATGCTCACAGTCATCCAGACAGCCTACATTCTACAGCACTGCAGAAATTCACATCAGATTCTACAGATCATTTGAAAAAATGAGCCTCAAATAAATATAATTTCCATCTACGTGCTACAAAGAAATCTCATGTGATAAGTTGTAACAAGTACGCTCAATATATTCATAAATAAAATTCAGTTTGACATGCAAAACCAAAAGAAATTCTCTCTCTCTACTATATAAATAGAAATTTATATTATACATTATATCTATATCTATACACACACACACACACACACACACACACACACACACACACACACACACACAATGAACAAAAGTTAATGTTAATGTTTGTGTGGAGTTTTTTTTTTTTTGTTTAACATTTAGTTCCTATTTGCTGTTATACTCTTGCCCTCTACTCTTCAGTGAAGATGTTTCACTAGATTTTGGAGTGTGCTTGTGGAAATTTGTGCTCATTCATATACAAGGGTGTTAGTAAAGTCAGGTACTGATGTAGGTGAGGTGAAGAATCCTGGATTGAGGTCAGAGCTCTATAGTAGACCGCTCAAGATCTTCTACTCCGAACCATGTAAACTGTTTTGTCATTCTGGAGAAGATTTAAATCTAGTAGGTGAAGTGAAAGGAAAATGTAATGCTCCCATCTCCAGAGACATCCTATACAATTGTGCACCTCAAACTTTGTGTTAACAGTTCGAGGAGAAAAAAAAAACCTTCTATGCATATGGCTGGACAAGTCAGGTGTCCTAATACTTTTGAGTGTATGTATGTCAGCTTTTCCATCACTCAAGTATTGATTTACTAAGGAGAAATGCTTTTTAGCCCCTATCCAGATTTGAGAAGTCACTTTTTTAGAGCAGGAAATATAGCTTGATTAGATTTCATTTGTTTATTCACCTCACAGAATATAATCTGTGTTATCACATGATCCGCTGAACTGCATTTATTTGCAGCAAACATTGTTACAACTACAGACATATGAGACTCGGTGTGCTTGATCACAATCAATAACAAATATACACGGATCAGGCATAACATTATGACATTATAACATGATGAATGGTGAAGTAAATAACACTGATTATCTCCTCATAATGGCACCTCTTAGTGTATAGGATTTATTAGGCAGCAGGTGAACATTTTGTCTTCAAAGTCGATGTGTTAGAAGCACGAAAAGTGGGTGAGCGTAAGGATTTTGAGCGAGTTTGACAAATTGTGATGTCTAGATAACTGGGACAGAGCATCTCCAAAACTGCAGCGCTTGTGAGATGTTCCTGGTCTGCAGTTGTCAGTGTTTATAAAAAAAACGCTCCAAGGAAGGAACAGTCGACAGGGTCATAGGCGGACAAGCGGATGCATGTGAGAAGCGACAGCCGATCTGTGTGGTCCGATCTAACAGACGAGCTCCTGAAGGTCACATTTCTGAAGAAGTGAATGCTGTTGATCCTCAATGGGTCAGAACTGTTTTGGCAGCAAAAGGGGGACCAACAGAATAGTAGGCAGGTGGTCATTATGTTATGCCTGATCAGTGTAATTCCTAGTTCTGATGTACTAGCGAGTCAGCCACAATATTCAGTATTAATGTATATTTACTTCTGCACCTCTGTGGGATGAATGAGAACACTGCCTGGCTCCTGTTATGCATATTATTACCAGTGTACTTCATTTTCTTTATTTTAGCTGCTTCTCTTACTGAAATCAGGCTCAAATTGCTGAGTGCTTTTAGAAAACAATCACAGAAAACCTACACGACAAAAGCCTCTTAACACTGCAGCTATAATTGAGAGCGAACAGTGGCAGGCAGTAACAAAGTAATTGTATACCTGTACTATTGTATATTTGTAAACCCTATACACAGGACCAAGGTGCTCTATAAAACGACATAAAATAGCACGAGATAAACCCACACAAAATTAACTAGGACACTTCATAAAAAGCACGTATACAAACATTTGGTGCAAACTACACCAGACAGCGTGATGGTTAACAGAGTGACAGATATAGTGCAAATGGGTTTGTCCATATAATAACAAAATACTTAACATGCAAATATTGGTTGTTTAGCAGCAATTTTGCAGACAGTTTAGATGGATTTGTTCTTTTGAGTGTGTGTGTGTGTGTGTGTGTGTGTGTGTGTGTGTGTGTGTGTGTGTGTGTGTGAGAGTCCTGTTTTGTATTGAGTATTGAGTTCACATGGTTTATGGAAGGAAACTGCAAATACTTTTGCTTAGGATGAACTGAAATGCTTAGGAAGAACTGTTACTTTCACTGGGGTTATATTTTAGCAGAGGATTTGTACTTTTACTCCACTCCTAATGGGTAATGCGATTTCCTACACTTTGCTACTTGAAGGAGTATTACAGTGGTATGTGTGCGCAATAACCAAGGACATGAACAGACTTGTTTCCTGCAGAAAAAAAAAATTAAATCACTTGTAAAAGCCACTGATGTATTTTGTGTAAAATCATACAGCTTTACGATGATGTGTATATTGATGAGGGTGAGTCAAATAATTGTATTTCCCCAGTTTGTTTATTGTGAATAGGTGTCGCAAATGTTTACAATCACCTCCATTAAGCATCCCAGCAATCGTGTGATTGAATTTTTATCTATTGCACAACTCTTTATAATCACTCACATAGATCTAAAGCATAATTTAGTACAGTCGTCCCTTGATTTATTGCAGTTCGAAATCTCACGGTCCCACTTCTTCGTGATTTTCAATTCGGCACGTAACTATTTTGATTCGAGAACGGCCCCATTTATCGTGAACAAATCGAAATGTATAGCGAACAGTTTTTATGGAGTTTTATGTTGAAATAAGGTCCTTTATTCATAAAAATATAATTATTAATGATGAAGTAAAAGTACACCTAAAATACCGTACATCATACATTTACAAAGAACACGCAGCGTTGTGTACGAAATCGCGGTGCTGGGATGCATCGGACGTCAAAAAAGGGCAGAGTTGAAAACACCTCACTGGATTTAGCCAATAAAAATAAACGCAGTGACGTGTATCTTTAACTCAGACCCTTTTTTTACGTCATAGGACGCTTTAACCTATAAACAAGCAGAGAAACTATGTATAGGCTACGCTACAGTAATATAGAGTGCAGTGTTTATGGCTTAAACAAGAAAAATTAAATTTTCATGGTGGCGTCCATTTATCGCGGAAATTCGTCTTTTCGCGGCCGGTTTTGGCAAGTAACTACCGCGATAAAAAGAGGGACGACCGTAATCATAAAGCCACGGAATAAAAACTGCATCACATGGCAGTGTAATGACCCTGTATGGACATGAGGTCTACCCTCTTCTGCATACATCATCTCACAGGCACCCATAGCTGGCTAGTGTCACTGCGATTGATAGGTTGAAAGATTACACTATTCCTTTATCCCTCTCTCCCTCCATCCCAAAAAAGCACTGTGAACTTTGCTTCACTATAGGGATCCAAAATTGTTGATTGACAAAATATGTGAAATATTGAACTCCACCGGTAGCATATGGATTCAAATCCTGAAAGCCTCATATCCTGCCTGCGAGACAAAAGGTTTAAAAACAGTAGCGAATTCTTTTAATCCTTTTAATCATTGCTCAGAGGCCTGAAAGAGGAAGTCGTTATGCGCATGATGGAATGGTTCGTCCCTTAAAGCAAATGTGTGAAGGTGATATCAGACAGGCCACGAGCGATCTGACCCCCTCTTTTCGCACTCTTACTCAACCGTACACTCGCTTCCCACAATTAACAGCAGAAACTTTTGTGCAATTCTTTAAAGACTTGCTAATACAAGACTGAAAAAAAACCTATTTAAAATCGTCTGCATTTCAGACAGCACTGGAAAATGAGACACAGGAATGGACCAATCAGAAACCTGGGTCCATTGGTCCAAGCTTTTAAACAAATTACTTTTTTTTTTCAATTATTATTAAATTTAGTTTTAAAAACAAACAAAAAAAAAATACAATAAAATAAAAAAAGCAGTTCTTAAAAAAAACTGCGAAAGAATTTGTATCTAATTTGGCAGCTCAATTGTTTTTTAGGTATTAAGATATTTGGTATACATTATAAATCTTTTTTGCAATGAGGCAAGAATAATTAAATATTTTTTTATTTTTCATATTCTTTCGTTCAACGCACAGACAAAATGATGAATGAACAAACACAGCTTAAAATTTAAAAATGCACATACACTCACCCCTCCATCACATTTCCTGAACACACATATTTGTTAGATAAAAGGGGAGTGAAATTCGCCTATTGGCGACATAAATAAATAAATAAATAATATATAATAAATAAATTTACATAAAAAAAAAAGTTTGCTTCATTTACAACATTGCGTGATGTTCTCTCGTCAATATCTCCCTGATATTCTCTCACTGTATATTTTCAGCAAATTGTCCCGATTGTATTCACTGATAGTGAGGTACTTTCCCAGCTGTAATTTGTAGCTACGTATGTTTGCACTTGTTTGACGCACGCCAACGTTGTAACTGCAAGGCATGTTTCCAGATCTCATGCTCTGCTGCACTCTGACTTACATGGTATGGTGGAGGATGCAAAGATTAATACTGGGAGGATTTATTAGCGTGCACGAATGAGTGAACACCATGCAGAGGTGTCAAAATGCTGAGGAAACTGAGGGAAAAAAAAATCTTTTTTAATGACGAGCCAGACGTCAACAGTAACTTTTTACATACCAAACCAACACTGAATCTCAGAATGACTTGCTGAAGATAAGATCCTTGTTTGTTTCTCTTGTAAATTTACTTCCCTAGCTAACTAGCTTCCAGCATTAACCTAGACTGCCAATTACATAAATGTGGGATCATGCATGGCTTTTATGTCTTGACTAATGCATTTATTATTTCTTACAATACAAAATTTAGACTGCTGTAGTTGGTCGGGTGGTGGTGGTGGGGGGTGGAGAGGGGTTGTTGCGGTACAAATACTGTGCAAACTTTTTTTCATCTTGTAAATCCTGCACAATGGAGAACCCACTGCACAGAATGCACTTCAGATTGTTGTTTTGAGCAAGTTATCTCTTCAATCAATCAAAAAACCTCAACAGTAACAGCATTAAGCCTTAAGCTTAGAAGAATACACTAGGCGGGGCAGATGTTCCAGCCGTCCTCAGCCTGAGAATCATGAGCTCGGAGACTCGCGGTTCAATTTGTTCAAACTCTACAGGAGCAGATTCGGGTTTTGCTTCAGAAACCGCGTTCAGGATTCAGAGGCAGGTGCTCGGACAGAAAGGCGAGGGATTAGAAGTGTTTACTCGCAGCCGTGTGCACGGCAGGAGAGAACCAGCGAGGTCTCGGAACGTTCCGGGAAAACTTGCCATTAGTATGCAAAGCAGTGGGATTAAATACCAAACAGCGAGGCTGTAGATTCAGACGTGCAGACATCACATGGCAGGCTGTCCATATTTCATTTAAATAACAACAACAACAACAACAACATAACCTCCTATCGTTATTATATATACGCTGCGTATATATAACTGCGTTTTTTCATAGTATCATAAGTCAGAACACTGAGTTCTGTATATTTTTTTGCCTCTGAGAAGAATGAGAGGATTGCTTTCTCAAAGAGAGGAAATGAAAAGTTTTCTGTACATTTCTTCGACCTTTAAAACTACTGAGGAAACAAAACTTAAAGGAAAGATAGAGAGGATATTTTGAAACATGGTTGACAACATCTACGAGTGTGTACAAGTAAGACTGTGTAATTAAATATCACCTCATGCCTTCTGTCCTGTAGAACCAGTATTACTTACATTTTGAAATCTGTGCATCAATAAAATGAGATACTCATACAATTATATATATTGTATGATATTAAAATATTCAAAGGCAAATTTCTTTTGAATATTTTGCTATATTTCTGGATTATTTGCGTGTTGCTTGGTGAGCGTAAATAGGCCTGAACAAGAAAAACATCATTCACCTTGCATTGATTTTAAACAGATTTTTTCGCATAAAAAAACAACAACAAAAAAAAAGATCAAAAGTATGTGTTCCTAAAGTCTGAATCTGTGGTTTCTAAAAAATATTCACTCGAAAATTCTTTTTGTCTGTGTGCATATTAAAATATGAGAACATTCAAATATTATGAATGAAAACAAGTCAAACTTGAACGTTTTTGAAGATGAACCAGTTCAGACATTTGACCTTGCGGTGACCTCGCTCATGTTTAAATGAAATCCAAAATTTGGTAGTTTCATCTGGTAACAAATTGTGTCTGCACTGATTCTTGGGATATGGAATTGAAATTGAACTACATTTTAGAAAAATAAACATGACAGTGAGTAGTGTCCCAGAGGGAATTAAACAGAAGATTTTCAATTTAAAAAAATGCATATGAATTAAATTTGGGTTACTAAAACTAAAATGACAAAATAACTGGATTTAAAAATAGAAAATAAATAAATAAATAAAGTGAATGAACATTCATATATGCAAAATGTATAATGGTTTTAGTTGGAAATGTAAAATGTCTTAATATTATGCAAAGAATGTACATTTGGTATGAGGCTGGGGCATTATATTTATATCGATTATTTCATGAAGAATCGCTTAACACTTTTCTAAGACATTCTTATACATTTATATGTATAAAAATATGATGCAACGCTGTTTTGAGCAGATTTTCTCCTATTAACTAAAACCCCCTCCCCCCACAAATACTTTTCTATTTAATACAACAAAAATTAACATTTATGAAACTAGTCTCTACTGCTTGCAGTTTGTGAGCAAAGCTACAAATCATATCGCTTTGAGAAATGTGGCCAGATAAATAAATAAATAAATCACGAGTTTAGGATACTGTGTGTATAATGTTTTTGTGATATTCGTCTGCATGAGTTATATTATTGCAGCACTACTACTATACCTTAGTTCAATAGGTGCAGTATTAAAGATTTGCATTTAATTTACACCAAATCTTTTATAAAAACACACACATTTCGAATGACACACAACTGAAGTGAAGCTGAACGTGCAGGGCCGAGTTGGGTTTTGTGCAGCAGAAATAGAAGCTGGAAGCAAGACGTGCAGTTTGAGCCCACAGCATGTTCCTCACCTCGGTAATTATTCCCATCCAACCTCCTCGTTTCTATGCTGCACTCTCTCAGAACAGGGGTCTCTCTCTGATCACGATGCCTTCGGGCTAAAATTAGCTCGTTCAGCCCCGTTTGATGATCAAGATCTGGACCGCGCTAACGCTATAAGTCGACCAGCAAGCAGAGGGCCGGCAAAAAAGGAGCAAAAAGGTCAAAGCAAGAGGATTCCAGGAACTTGAAAAAAAGGATCTAAGCTGGGTTTGTAATAACATGTATGAAAGTAATGTGGGTTTGAGTTGTCTATGTGTGTGTGTGAGTGTGTGTGTGTGTGTGACACAGAAAAGTTGGCCACCCTTACTCCACCCTGAACAGCTACAGATGTTTGTCTTTCTGGGATGTGAGCTCTAAAACAGCAAAACAGCTGCAAACAGCTGAGCAAGAACACTACCACTGATATTGACTGATCTCGGCCTGTGATTTAATGCACCCGGAGTATAACATTGACCCGCACACGTCAAACTTCTTATACAGAAACGTAAACCGCAAATAAGATGTGATTAGATGTCAGATGTCAAGAAGATGCTTTTTTCCATTTATTTGACAACAACGCAGTTTCCTTTGACGATTAGTCACATACACTAATACATCAGTTATGTACAAACTGCTGAAAAAATGATGGCTTTTTGATACCGTGGGTAATTTTGTTTGAGCTCCACTTATCTTAAAGACAACAATCACTGCCCTAATAAAGTATTTATGACGGATCATCGTTATACTTTAATTAAGAATTTGATGAGGATGACAATTTGCAGTAAACAAACAGCGACCCAACTGATCATTCATGGAAGGTTCCGGAGAGACAGGCTATACATATTAGCGATTTCCAGCATCATAACTGAGAAAATCCCTTTTGGAAAATTTGTTCATCGCCCTAAAACAGATCTATAGACTTGCCTAATCCCTGTCTTACTGAAACATTCATATTCTCTGGAGTTTTTTTTTTCGCAGCCAGTTGCTGTGTGCTTGATGATTTTGCATCATATACTATATGAGCTGTAGACATGAAGTTGTAATTAGCGTGGCCCGTCTCCCACTCTGCAGATGTGCTCCTGAAAGCCAACACTGTTGCGTTCGTTTCGCTGACGCAAACCTGGAAATCAGCTCCAGGACTAGGCTGTTGCTGTCGCTCCCTTATGCGTCTTAATTAAGTGTGCGTGGCACATCACAGGATCGACGAAGCGGAGTGACAGCTTGTTTACAGCCGCGCCGACACTCGGCCTTCTGAACGTTTCTTTCTCTGCGGAAGCGTCGTGCGCTCGCGAGATGGCATCTGTCAAAGTCAAAGGCCCAAAGGACGCACAGCAAAGGCAGCATTCATCCTGTTTACACCCTGCCTACCAGGGCGGATTTCACCCGAGCGCCTCATGTAGAGGCCGTGTGCGAGTGAAGCGCGTCGGAAATGCTGCGAGTGACAGAAGCATCAAAGACGAGCTTGTTTTATAAAAGCCTGATGTGCGCTTGAAAGTTAGCTGCGCTTGTGCTGTTTGGACACGGTAAACAAAGTGACAGGTTCATGCTACCACAAAGTGGGGCTTAGAAAGAGTCTTAATAAAGAGCATTTCACCACAGTATTCTTCAGGGCATAAAAGAAAGCAGGTTGAGCAAATAAAATCATTCAGAGCAGGAGAAACCCCTCCGCAAATGACTGGCCTGAATTAAAATTTCTGGAACTATATACACCAACCAGCCATCGATCAGGCGTAACATTATGACCACCTGCCTAATATTGCGTTAGTCCCCCTTTTGCTGACAAAACAGGCCTGACCCTTCCAGCATTAACAGCAAATTGCTGAAGTTTATGAGCTACAGGAGCTCGTCTGTTGGACCACACGGACCAGCCTTCGGACCCTGCCAATGACCCGGTCCACGGTTCACCACTGTTCCTTCCTTGGAGCACTTTTGATAAATACTGACCACTGCAGACCAGAAACATCCCACAAGAGCTGCAGTTGATGCTCTGCAGAGATACTCTGACCCAGTCGTCTAGCCATCACAATTTGGCCCTCACCAAACTCAATGAAATCTTTACGCTTGCCCATTTTTCCTGCCAACACATGAACTTTTAGGACAAAATGTTTACTTGCCACCTAATATATCCCAGCCAATAGCAGCCATTAAGTATATATGTATACTATATATTATAACATACAGTATCTCACAAATGTAAGTACACCCCTCACATTTCAACAACCATTTCAGTACATCTTCTCAGTACAACAATACTATGGAAAAATTTATCCAAGTTTAATTTCTAACATAATAACGACCCCAAACACATCGCCTGAACCCTAATTGAGCACCTGTAGATCATCCTCAAGCAGATGGTGATGAAGCGCCATTTGTCTAATGTCCAGCAGCTCCGTGATGTCATTA